>NC_134357.1:289842277-289844777 GCF_048569485.1 Anomaloglossus baeobatrachus | reverse complement strand
GACCCTGGATCCAGGCTCGTTGGGTAGCAGACAAGCTGACGAAGCATCCAAGCATTGGTGGTTCAGTGGTAGAATTCTCGCCTGCCACGCGGGAGGCCCGGGTTCGATTCCCGGCCAATGCAGGTGGTTAGCGCATGCTAAAGGGAAAAGCCATAAGCAGTCGCCCAACGTGGGGCTCGAACCCACGACCCTGAGATTAAGAGTCTCATGCTCTACCGACTGAGCTAGCCGGGCTTCTGGGCCACACTGACTCAGCAGAGCAATACGTGGCATGGCAAGGTCAGGGGGAAGGGGCCTGTCAGACCCTGGATCCAGGCTCGTTGGGTAGCAGACAAGCTGTCGAAACATCCAAGCATTGGTGGTTCAGTGGTAGAATTCTCGCCTGCCACGCGGGAGGCCCGGGTTCGATTCCCGGCCAATGCAGGACTGCTCTTTTCATCGTTTGACAGAAATTGCAGCGCAACTCTTTTCTTCACTTTCAGAAACATTTGCTCGGTGAGCTTTAGACGTGTTACTGAAGTATTCAAGCGTTGGTGGTTCAGTGGTAGAATTCTCGCCTCCCAAGCGGGAGACCGGGGTCTAATTTCTGACCAATGCAGTGTGCCTCTTTTTATCATTTGCCAGGAACTTCTGCTCATTTCCGGTCCTCACTTTCTAAAACTTTGAACTTTGGTTGCTTTTCTTTGCCTTCCCATCCTCTGGGGCCTTCCCTGCTCCTTATCCTCTAGGGCAGTGATCCCCAACTCAAGTCCTCAAGAGCCAGCAACAGTGCATGCTTTCACAGTTTCCTTCGTATAGCACAGGAGATGGAATTATTATCATCTGGAAGATAATTAAATTATCACCTGGGCAATCATGGGAAAGCCGAGAAACATACACTGTTTTGGCAAACACTGCTCTTGGGTTATGAAGCTTCTTTTGTTTCGGAGTAGAAGGGGGAACGTGGCATAGGGGTGGCTTGGTTGACGGTGGTTAGCGCATGCTAAAGGGAAAAGCCATAAGCAGTCGCCCAACGTGGGGCTCGAACCCACGACCCTGAGATTAAGAGTCTCATGCTCTACCGACTGAGCTAGCCGGGCTTCTGGGCCACACTGACTCAGCAGAGCAATACGTGGCATGGCAAGGTCAGGGGGAAGGGGCCTGTCAGACCCTGGATCCAGGCTCGTTGGGTAGCAGACAAGCTATCGAAACATCCAAGCATTGGTGGTTCAGTGGTAGAATTCTCGCCTGCCACGCGGGAGGCCCGGGTTCGATTCCCGGCCAATGCAGGACTGCTCTTTTCATCGTTTGACAGAAATTGCAGCGCAACTCTTTTCTTCACTTTCAGAAACATTTGCTCGGTGAGCTTTAGACGTGTTACTGAAGTATTCAAGCGTTGGTGGTTCAGTGGTAGAATTCTCGCCTCCCAAGCGGGAGGCTGGGGTCTGATTTCTGACCAATGCAGTGTGCCTCTTTTTATCATTTGCCAGGAACTTCTGCTCATTTCCGGTCCTCACTTTCTAAAACTTTGAACTTTGGTTGCTTTTCTTTGCCTTCCCATCCTCTGGGGCCTTTCCAGCTCCTTATCCTCTAGGGCAGTGATCCCCAACTCCAGTCCTCAAGAGCCAGCAACAGTGCATGCTTTCACAGTTTCCTTCGTATAGCACAGGAGATGGAATTATCATCATCTGGAAGATAATTAAATTATCACCTGGGCAATAATGGGACAGCCGAGAAACATACACTGTTTTGGCAAACACTGCTCTTGGGTTATGAAGCTTCTTTTGTTTCGGAGTAGAAGGGGGGAACGTGGCATAAGGGTGGCTTGGTTGACGGTGGTTAGCGCATGCTAAAGGGAAAAGCCATAAGCAGTCGCCCAACGTGGGGCTCGAACCCACGACCCTGAGATTAAGAGTCTCATGCTCTGCCGACTGAGCTAGCCGGGCTTCTGGGCCACACCGACTCAGCAGAGCTATACGTGGCATGGCAAGGTCAGGGGGAAGGGGCCTGTCAGACCCTGGATCCAGGCTCGTTGGGTAGTAGACAAGCTGACGAAGCATCCAAGCATTGGTGGTTCAGTAGTAGAATTCTCGCCTGCCACGTGGGAGGCCCGGGTTCGATTCCCGGCCAATGCAGGACTGCTCTTTTCATCGGTTGGCAGAAATTTCAGCGCAACTCTTTTCTTCACTTTCTGAAACATTTGCTCGGTGAGCTTTAGACGTGTTACTGAAGTATTCAAGCGTTGGCGGTTCAGTGGTAGAATTCTCGCCTCCCAAGCGGGAGGCTGGGGTCTGATTTCTGACCAATGCAGTGTGCCTCTTTTTATCATTTGCCAGGAACTTCTGCTCATTTCCGGTCCTCACTTTCTAAAACTTTGAACTTTGGTTGCTTTTCTTTGCCTTCCCATCCTCTGGGGCCTTCCCTGCTCCTTATCCTCTAGGGCAGTGATCCCCAACTCAAGTCCTCAAGAGCCAGCAACAGTGCATGCTTTCACAGTTTCCTTCGTATAGCACAGGAGATG
>NC_134357.1:289829777-289832277 GCF_048569485.1 Anomaloglossus baeobatrachus | reverse complement strand
GGTTCAGTGGTAGAATTCTCGCCTGCCACGCGGGAGGCCCGGGTTCGATTCCCGGCCAATGCAGGACTGCTCTTTTCATCGTTTGACAGAAATTGCAGCGCAACTCTTTTCTTCACTTTCAGAAACATTTGCTCGGTGAGCTTTAGACGTGTTACTGAAGTATTCAAGCGTTGGTGGTTCAGTGGTAGAATTCTCGCCTCCCAAGCGGGAGACCGGGGTCTAATTTCTGACCAATGCAGTGTGCCTCTTTTTATCATTTGCCAGGAACTTCTGCTCATTTCCGGTCCTCACTTTCTAAAACTTTGAACTTTGGTTGCTTTTCTTTGCCTTCCCATCCTCTGGGGCCTTCCCTGCTCCTTATCCTCTAGGGCAGTGATCCCCAACTCAAGTCCTCAAGAGCCAGCAACAGTGCATGCTTTCACAGTTTCCTTCGTATAGCACAGGAGATGGAATTATTATCATCTGGAAGATAATTAAATTATCACCTGGGCAATCATGGGAAAGCCGAGAAACATACACTGTTTTGGCAAACACTGCTCTTGGGTTATGAAGCTTCTTTTGTTTCGGAGTAGAAGGGGGAACGTGGCATAGGGGTGGCTTGGTTGACGGTGGTTAGCGCATGCTAAAGGGAAAAGCCATAAGCAGTCGCCCAACGTGGGGCTCGAACCCACGACCCTGAGATTAAGAGTCTCATGCTCTACCGACTGAGCTAGCCGGGCTTCTGGGCCACACTGACTCAGCAGAGCAATACGTGGCATGGCAAGGTCAGGGGGAAGGGGCCTGTCAGACCCTGGATCCAGGCTCGTTGGGTAGCAGACAAGCTATCGAAACATCCAAGCATTGGTGGTTCAGTGGTAGAATTCTCGCCTGCCACGCGGGAGGCCCGGGTTCGATTCCCGGCCAATGCAGGACTGCTCTTTTCATCGTTTGACAGAAATTGCAGCGCAACTCTTTTCTTCACTTTCAGAAACATTTGCTCGGTGAGCTTTAGACGTGTTACTGAAGTATTCAAGCGTTGGTGGTTCAGTGGTAGAATTCTCGCCTCCCAAGCGGGAGGCTGGGGTCTGATTTCTGACCAATGCAGTGTGCCTCTTTTTATCATTTGCCAGGAACTTCTGCTCATTTCCGGTCCTCACTTTCTAAAACTTTGAACTTTGGTTGCTTTTCTTTGCCTTCCCATCCTCTGGGGCCTTTCCAGCTCCTTATCCTCTAGGGCAGTGATCCCCAACTCCAGTCCTCAAGAGCCAGCAACAGTGCATGCTTTCACAGTTTCCTTCGTATAGCACAGGAGATGGAATTATCATCATCTGGAAGATAATTAAATTATCACCTGGGCAATAATGGGACAGCCGAGAAACATACACTGTTTTGGCAAACACTGCTCTTGGGTTATGAAGCTTCTTTTGTTTCGGAGTAGAAGGGGGGAACGTGGCATAGGGGTGGCTTGGTTGACGGTGGTTAGCGCATGCTAAAGGGAAAAGCCATAAGCAGTCGCCCAACGTGGGGCTCGAACCCACGACCCTGAGATTAAGAGTCTCATGCTCTGCCGACTGAGCTAGCCGGGCTTCTGGGCCACACCGACTCAGCAGAGCTATACGTGGCATGGCAAGGTCAGGGGGAAGGGGCCTGTCAGACCCTGGATCCAGGCTCGTTGGGTAGCAGACAAGCTGACGAAGCATCCAAGCATTGGTGGTTCAGTGGTAGAATTCTCGCCTGCCACGCGGGAGGCCCGGGTTCGATTCCCGGCCAATGCAGGACTGCTCTTTTCATCGGTTGGCAGAAATTTCAGCGCAACTCTTTTCTTCACTTTCTGAAACATTTGCTCGGTGAGCTTTAGACGTGTTACTGAAGTATTCAAGCGTTGGCGGTTCAGTGGTAGAATTCTCGCCTCCCAAGCGGGAGGCTGGGGTCTGATTTCTGACCAATGCAGTGTGCCTCTTTTTATCATTTGCCAGGAACTTCTGCTCATTTCCGGTCCTCACTTTCTAAAACTTTGAACTTTGGTTGCTTTTCTTTGCCTTCCAATCCTCTGGGGCCTTTCCAGCTCCTTATCCTCTAGGGCAGTGATCCCCAACTCCAGTCCTCAAGAGCCAGCAACAGTGCATGCTTTCACAGTTTCCTTCGTATAGCACAGGAGATGGAATTATCATCATCTGGAAGATCATTAAATTATCACCTGGGCAATAATGGGACAGCCGAGAAACATACACTGTTTTGGCAAACACTGCTCTTGGGTTATGAAGCTTCTTTTGTTTCGGAGTAGAAGGGGGGAACGTGGCATAGGGGTGGCTTGGTTGACGGTGGTTAGCGCATGCTAAAGGGAAAAGCCATAAGCAGTCGCCCAACGTGGGGCTCGAACCCACGACCCTGAGATTAAGAGTCTCATGCTCTGCCGACTGAGCTAGCCGGGCTTCTGGGCCACACCGACTCAGCAGAGCTATACGTGGCATGGCAAGGTCAGGGGGAAGGGGCCTGTCAGACCCTGGATCCAGGCTCGTTG
>NC_134357.1:289814777-289824777 GCF_048569485.1 Anomaloglossus baeobatrachus | reverse complement strand
CTCAGCAGAGCAATACGTGGCATGGCAAGGTCAGGGGGAAGGGGCCTGTCAGACCCTGGATCCAGGCTCGTTGGGTAGCAGACAAGCTGTTGAAACATCCAAGCATTGGTGGTTCAGTGGTAGAATTCTCGCCTGCCACGCGGGAGGACCGGGTTCGATTCCCGGCCAATGCAGGACTGCTCTTTTCATCGTTTGACAGAAATTGCAGCGCAACTCTTTTCTTCACTTTCAGAAACATTTGCTCGGTGAGCTTTAGACGTGTTACTGAAGTATTCAAGCGTTGGTGGTTCAGTGGTAGAATTCTCGCCTCCCAAGCGGGAGACCGGGGTCTAATTTCTGACCAATGCAGTGTGCCTCTTTTTATCATTTGCCAGGAACTTCTGCTCATTTCCGGTCCTCACTTTCTAAAACTTTGAACTTTGGTTGCTTTTCTTTGCCTTCCCATCCTCTGGGGCCTTTCCAGCTCCTTATCCTCTAGGGCAGTGATCCCCAACTCCAGTCCTCAAGAGCCAGCAACAGTGCATGCTTTCACAGTTTCCTTCGTATAGCACAGGAGATGGAATTATCATCATCTGGAAGATAATTAAATTATCACCTGGGCAATAATGGGACAGCCGAGAAACATACACTGTTTTGGCAAACACTGCTCTTGGGTTATGAAGCTTCTTTTGTTTCGGAGTAGAAGGGGGAACGTGGCATAGGGGTGGCTTGGTTGACGGTGGTTAGCGCATGCTAAAGGGAAAAGCCATAAGCAGTCGCCCAACATGGGGCTCGAACCCACGACCCTGAGATTAAGAGTCTCATGCTCTGCCGACTGAGCTAGCCGGGCTTCTGGGCCACACCGACTCAGCAGAGCTATACGTGGCATGGCAAGGTCAGGGGGAAGGGGCCTGTCAGACCCTGGATCCAGGCTCGTTGGGTAGCAGACAAGCTGACGAAGCATCCAAGCATTGGTGGTTCAGTGGTAGAATTCTCGCCTGCCACGCGGGAGGCCTGGGTTCGATTCCCGGCCAATGCAGGACTGCTCTTTTCATCGGTTGGCAGAAATTTCAGCGCAACTCTTTTCTTCACTTTCTGAAACATTTGCTCGGTGAGCTTTAGACGTGTTACTGAAGTATTCAAGCGTTGGCGGTTCAGTGGTAGAATTCTCGCCTCCCAAGCGGGAGGCTGGGGTCTGATTTCTGACCAATGCAGTGTGCCTCTTTTTATCATTTGCCAGGAACTTCTGCTCATTTCCGGTCCTCACTTTCTAAAACTTTGAACTTTGGTTGCTTTTCTTTGCCTTCCAATCCTCTGGGGCCTTTCCAGCTCCTTATAATCTAGGGCAGTGATCCCCAACTCCAGTCCTCAAGAGCCAGCAACAGTGCATGCTTTCACAGTTTCCTTCGTATAGCACAGGAGATGGAATTATCATCATCTGGAAGATAATTAAATTATCACCTGGGCAATAGTGGGACAGCCGAGAAACATACACTGTTTTGGCAAACACTGCTCTTGGGTTATGAAGCTTCTTTTGTTTCGGAGTAGAAGGGGGGAACGTGGCATAGGGGTGGCTTGGTTGACGGTGGTTAGCGCATGCTAAAGGGAAAAGCCATAAGCAGTCGCCCAACGTGGGGCTCGAACCCACGACCCTGAGATTAAGAGACTCATGCTCTACCGACTGAGCTAGCCGGGCTTCTGGGCCACACCGACTCAGCAGAGCTATACGTGGCATAGCAAGGTCAGGGGGAAGGGGCCTGTCAGACCCTGGATCCAGGCTCGTTGGGTAGCAGACAAGCTGACGAAGCATCCAAGCATTGGTGGTTCAGTGGTAGAATTCTCGCCTGCCACGCGGGAGGCCCGGGTTCGATTCCCGGCCAATGCAGGACTGCTCTTTTCATCGGTTGGCAGAAATTTCAGCGCAACTCTTTTCTTCACTTTCTGAAACATTTGCTCGGTGAGCTTTAGACGTGTTACTGAAGTATTCAAGCGTTGGCGGTTCAGTGGTAGAATTCTCGCCTCCCAAGCGGGAGGCTGGGGTCTGATTTCTGACCAATGCAGTGTGCCTCTTTTTATCATTTGCCAGGAACTTCTGCTCATTTCCGGTCCTCACTTTCTAAAACTTTGAACTTTGGTTGCTTTTCTTTGCCTTTCCATCCTCTGGGGCCTTTCCAGCTCCTTATCCTCTAGGGCAGTGATCCCCAACTCCAGTCCTCAAGAGCCAGCAACAGTGCATGCTTTCACAGTTTCCTTCGTATAGCACAGGAGATGGAATTATCATCATCTGGAAGATAATTAAATTATCACCTGGGCAATAATGGGACAGCCGAGAAACATACACTGTTTTGGCAAACACTGCTCTTGGGTTATGAAGCTTCTTTTGTTTCGGAGTAGAAGGGGGGAACGTGGCATAGGGGTGGCTTGGTTGACGGTGGTTAGCGCATGCTAAAGGGAAAAGCCATAAGCAGTCGCCCAACGTGGGGCTCGAACCCACGACCCTGAGATTAAGAGTCTCATGCTCTGCCGACTGAGCTAGCCGGGCTTCTGGGCCACACCGACTCAGCAGAGCTATACGTGGCATGGCAAGGTCAGGGGGAAGGGGCCTGTCAGACCCTGGATCCAGGCTCGTTGGGTAGCAGACAAGCTGACGAAGCATCCAAGCATTGGTGGTTCAGTGGTAGAATTCTCGCCTGCCACGCAGGAGGCCCGGGTTCGATTCCCGGCCAATGCAGGACTGCTCTTTTCATCGGTTGGCAGAAATTTCAGCGCAACTCTTTTCTTCACTTTCTGAAACATTTGCTCGGTGAGCTTTAGACGTGTTACTGAAGTATTCAAGCGTTGGCGGTTCAGTGGTAGAATTCTCGCCTCCCAAGCGGGAGGCTGGGGTCTGATTTCTGACCAATGCAGTGTGCCTCTTTTTATCATTTGCCAGGAACTTCTGCTCATTTCCGGTCCTCACTTTCTAAAACTTTGAACTTTGGTTGCTTTTCTTTGCCTTCCCATCCTCTGGGGCCTTTCCAGCTCCTTATCCTCTAGGGCAGTGATCCCCAACTCAAGTCCTCAAGAGCCAGCAACAGTGCATGCTTTCACAGTTTCCTTCGTATAGCACAGGAGATGGAATTATCATCATCTGGAAGATAATTAAATTATCACCTGGGCAATCATGGGAAAGCCGAGAAACATACACTGTTTTGGCAAACACTGCTCTTGGGTTATGAAGCTTCTTTTGTTTCGGAGTAGAAGGGGGAACGTGGCATAGGGGTGGCTTGGTTGACGGTGGTTAGCGCATGCTAAAGGGAAAAGCCATAAGCAGTCGCCCAACGTGGGGCTCGAACCCACGACCCTGAGATTAAGAGTCTCATGCTCTACCGACTGAGCTAGCCAGGCTTCTGGGCCACACTGACTCAGCAGAGCAATACGTGGCATGGCAAGGTCAGGGGGAAGGGGCCTGTCAGACCCTGGATCCAGGCTCGTTGGGTAGCAGACAAGCTGTCGAAACATCCAAGCATTGGTGGTTCAGTGGTAGAATTCTCGCCTGCCACGCGGGAGGCCCGGGTTCGATTCCCGGCCAATGCAGGACTGCTCTTTTCATCGTTTGACAGAAATTGCAGCGCAACTCTTTTCTTCACTTTCAGAAACATTTGCTCGGTGAGCTTTAGACGTGTTACTGAAGTATTCAAGCGTTGGTGGTTCAGTGGTAGAATTCTCGCCTCCCAAGCGGCAGACCGGGGTCTAATTTCTGACCAATGCAGTGTGCCTCTTTTTATCATTTGCCAGGAACTTCTGCTCATTTCCGGTCCTCACTTTCTAAAACTTTGAACTTTGGTTGCTTTTCTTTGCCTTCCCATCCTCTGGGGCCTTTCCAGCTCCTTATCCTCTAGGGCAGTGATCCGCAACTCAAGTCCTCAAGAGCCAGCAACAGTGCATGCTTTCACAGTTTCCTTCGTATAGCACAGGAGATGGAATTATCATCATCTGGAAGATAATTAAATTATCACCTGGGCAATCATGGGAAAGCCGAGAAACATACACTGTTTTGGCAAACACTGCTCTTGGGTTATGAAGCTTCTTTTGTTTCGGAGTAGAAGGGGGAACGTGGCATAGGGGTGGCTTGGTTGACGGTGGTTAGCGCATGCTAAAGGGAAAAGCCATAAGCAGTCGCCCAACGTGGGGCTCGAACCCACGACCCTGAGATTAAGAGTCTCATGCTCTACCGACTGAGCTAGCCAGGCTTCTGGGCCACACTGACTCAGCAGAGCAATACGTGGCATGGCAAGGTCAGGGGGAAGGGGCCTGTCAGACCCTGGATCCAGGCTCGTTGGGTAGCAGACAAGCTGTCGAAACATCCAAGCATTGGTGGTTCAGTGGTAGAATTCTCGCCTGCCACGCGGGAGGCCCGGGTTCGATTCCCGGCCAATGCAGGACTGCTCTTTTCATCGTTTGACAGAAATTGCAGCGCAACTCTTTTCTTCACTTTCAGAAACATTTGCTCGGTGAGCTTTAGACGTGTTACTGAAGTATTCAAGCGTTGGTGGTTCAGTGGTAGAATTCTCGCCTCCCAAGCGGCAGACCGGGGTCTAATTTCTGACCAATGCAGTGTGCCTCTTTTTATCATTTGCCAGGAACTTCTGCTCATTTCCGGTCCTCACTTTCTAAAACTTTGAACTTTGGTTGCTTTTCTTTGCCTTCCCATCCTCTGGGGCCTTCCCTGCTCCTTATCCTCTAGGGCAGTGATCCCCAACTCCAGTCCTCAAGAGCCAGCAACAGTGCATGCTTTCACAGTTTCCTTCGTATAGCACAGGAGATGGAATTATCATCATCTGGAAGATAATTAAATTATCACCTGGGCAATAATGGGACAGCCGAGAAACATACACTGTTTTGGCAAACACTGCTCTTGGGTTATGAAGCTTCTTTTGTTTCGGAGTAGAAGGGGGGAACGTGGCATAGGGGTGGCTTGGTTGACGGTGGTTAGCGCATGCTAAAGGGAAAAGCCATAAGCAGTCGCCCAACGTGGGGCTCGAACCCACGACCCTGAGATTAAGAGTCTCATGCTCTACCGACTGAGCTAGCCGGGCTTCTGGGCCACACCGACTCAGCAGAGCTATACGTGGCATGGCAAGGTCAGGGGGAAGGGGCCTGTCAGACCCTGGATCCAGGCTCGTTGGGAAGCAGACAAGCTGACGAAGCATCCTAGCATTGGTGGTTCAGTGGTAGAATTTTCGCCTGCCACGCGGGAGGCCCGGGTTCGATTCCCGGCCAATGCAGGACTGCTCTTTTCATCGGTTGGCAGAAATTTCAGCGCAACTCTTTTCTTCACTTTCTGAAACATTTGCTCGGTGAGCTTTAGACGTGTTACTGAAGTATTCAAGCGTTGGCGGTTCAGTGGTAGAATTCTCGCCTCCCAAGCGGGAGGCTGGGGTCTGATTTCTGACCAATGCAGTGTGCCTCTTTTTATCATTTGCCAGGAACTTCTGCTCATTTCCGGTCCTCACTTTCTAAAACTTTGAACTTTGGTTGCTTTTCTTTGCCTTCCAATCCTCTGGGGCCTTTCCAGCTCCTTATCCTCTAGGGCAGTGATCCCCAACTCCAGTCCTCAAGAGCCAGCAACAGTGCATGCTTTCACAGTTTCCTTCGTATAGCACAGGAGATGGAATTATCATCATCTGGAAGATAATTAAATTATCACCTGGGCAATAATGGGACAGCCGAGAAACATACACTGTTTTGGCAAACACTGCTCTTGGGTTATGAAGCTTCTTTTGTTTCGGAGTAGAAGGGGGGAACGTGGCATAGGGGTGGCTTGGTTGACGGTGGTTAGCGCATGCTAAAGGGAAAAGCCATAAGCAGTCGCCCAACGTGGGGCTCGAACCCACGACCCTGAGATTAAGAGTCTCATGCTCTGCCGACTGAGCTAGCCGGGCTTCTGGGCCACACCGACTCAGCAGAGCTATACGTGGCATGGCAAGGTCAGGGGGAAGGGGCCTGTCAGACCCTGGATCCAGGCTCGTTGGGTAGCAGACAAGCTGACGAAGCATCCAAGCATTGGTGGTTCAGTAGTAGAATTCTCGCCTGCCACGCGGGAGGCCCGGGTTCGATTCCCGGCCAATGCAGGACTGCTCTTTTCATCGGTTGGCAGAAATTTCAGCGCAACTCTTTTCTTCACTTTCAGAAACATTTGCTCGGTGAGCTTTAGACGTGTTACTGAAGTATTCAAGCGTTGGTGGTTCAGTGGTAGAATTCTCGCCGCCCAAGCGGGAGACCGGGGTCTAATTTCTGACCAATGCAGTGTGCCTCTTTTTATCATTTGCCAGGAACTTCTGCTCATTTCCGGTCCTCACTTTCTAAAACTTTGAACTTTGGTTGCTTTTCTTTGCCTTCCCATCCTCTGGGGCCTTCCCTGCTCCTTATCCTCTAGGGCAGTGATCCCCAACTCAAGTCCTCAAGAGCCAGCAACAGTGCATGCTTTCACAGTTTCCTTCGTATAGCACAGGAGATGGAATTATTATCATCTGGAAGATAATTAAATTATCACCTGGGCAATCATGGGAAAGCCGAGAAACATACACTGTTTTGGCAAACACTGCTCTTGGGTTATGAAGCTTCTTTTGTTTCGGAGTAGAAGGGGGAACGTGGCATAGGGGTGGCTTGGTTGACGGTGGTTAGCGCATGCTAAAGGGAAAAGCCATAAGCAGTCGCCCAACGTGGGGCTCGAACCCACGACCCTGAGATTAAGAGTCTCATGCTCTACCGACTGAGCTAGCCGGGCTTCTGGGCCACACTGACTCAGCAGAGCAATACGTGGCATGGCAAGGTCAGGGGGAAGGGGCCTGTCAGACCCTGGATCCAGGCTCGTTGGGTAGCAGACAAGCTGTCGAAACATCCAAGCATTGGTGGTTCAGTGGTAGAATTCTCGCCTGCCACGCGGGAGGCCCGGGTTCGATTCCCGGCCAATGCAGGACTGCTCTTTTCATCGTTTGACAGAAATTGCAGCGCAACTCTTTTCTTCACTTTCAGAAACATTTGCTCGGTGAGCTTTAGACGTGTTACTGAAGTATTCAAGCGTTGGTGGTTCAGTGGTAGAATTCTCGCCTCCCAAGCGGGAGACCGGGGTCTAATTTCTGACCAATGCAGTGTGCCTCTTTTTATCATTTGCCAGGAACTTCTGCTCATTTCCGGTCCTCACTTTCTAAAACTTTGAACTTTGGTTGCTTTTCTTTGCCTTCCCATCCTCTGGGGCCTTTCCAGCTCCTTGTCCTCTAGGGCAGTGATCCCCAACTCCAGTCCTCAAGAGCCAGCAACAGTGCATGCTTTCACAGTTTCCTTCGTATAGCACAGGAGATGGAATTATCATCATCTGGAAGATAATTAAATTATCACCTGGGCAATAATGGGACAGCCGAGAAACATACACTGTTTTGGCAAACACTGCTCTTGGGTTATGAAGCTTCTTTTGTTTCGGAGTAGAAGGGGGGAACGTGGCATAGGGGTGGCTTGGTTGACGGTGGTTAGCGCATGCTAAAGGGAAAAGCCATAAGCAGTCGCCCAACGTGGGGCTCGAACCCACGACCCTGAGATTAAGAGTCTCATGCTCTGCCGACTGAGCTAGCCGGGCTTCTGGGCCACACCGACTCAGCAGAGCTATACGTGGCATGGCAAGGTCAGGGGGAAGGGGCCTGTCAGACCCTGGATCCAGGCTCGTTGGGTAGCAGACAAGCTGACGAAGCATCCAAGCATTGGTGGTTCAGTGGTAGAATTCTCGCCTGCCACGCGGGAGGCCCGGGTTTGATTCCCGGCCAATGCAGGACTCCTCTTTTCATCGGTTGGCAGAAATTTCAGCGCAACTCTTTTCTTCACTTTCTGAAACATTTGCTCGGTGAGCTTTAGACGTGTTACTGAAGTATTCAAGCGTTGGCGGTTCAGTGGTAGAATTCTCGCCTCCCAAGCGGGAGGCTGGGGTCTGATTTCTGACCAATGCAGTGTGCCTCTTTTTATCATTTGCCAGGAACTTCTGCTCATTTCCGGTCCTCACTTTCTAAAACTTTGAACTTTGGTTGCTTTTCTTTGCCTTCCAATCCTCTGGGGCCTTTCCAGCTCCTTATCCTCTAGGGCAGTGATCCCCAACTCCAGTCCTCAAGAGCCAGCAACAGTGCATGCTTTCACAGTTTCCTTCGTATAGCACAGGAGATGGAATTATCATCATCTGGAAGATAATTAAATTATCACCTGGGCAATAATGGGACAGCCGAGAAACATACACTGTTTTGGCAAACACTGCTCTTGGGTTATGAAGCTTCTTTTGTTTCGGAGTAGAAGGGGGGAACGTGGCATAGGGGTGGCTTGGTTGACGGTGGTTAGCGCATGCTAAAGGGAAAAGCCATAAGCAGTCGCCCAACGTGGGGCTCGAACCCACGACCCTGAGATTAAGAGACTCATGCTCTACTGACTGAGCTAGCCGGGCTTCTGGGCCACACCGACTCAGCAGAGCTATACGTGGCATGGCAAGGTCAGGGGGAAGGGGCCTGTCAGACCCTGGATCCAGGCTCGTTGGGTAGCAGACAAGCTGACGAAGCATCCAAGCATTGGTGGTTCAGTGGTAGAATTCTCGCCTGCCACGCGGGAGGCCCGGGTTCGATTCCCGGCCAATGCAGGACTGCTCTTTTCATCGGTTGGCAGAAATTTCAGCGCAACTCTTTTCTTCACTTTCTGAAACATTTGCTCGGTGAGCGTTAGACGTGTTACTGAAGTATTCAAGCGTTGGCGGTTCAGTGGTAGAATTCTCGCCTCCCAAGCGGGAGGCTGGGGTCTGATTTCTGACCAATGCAGTGTGCCTCTTTTTATCATTTGCCAGGAACTTCTGCTCATTTCCGGTCCTCACTTTCTAAAACTTTGAACTTTGGTTGCTTTTCTTTGCCTTCCCATCCTCTGGGGCCTTTCCAGCTCCTTATCCTCTAGGGCAGTGATCCCCAACTCCAGTCCTCAAGAGCCAGCAACAGTGCATGCTTTCACAGTTTCCTTCGTATAGCACAGGAGATGGAATTATCATCATCTGGAAGATAATTAAATTATCACCTGGGCAATAATGGGACAGCCGAGAAACATACACTGTTTTGGCAAACACTGCTCTTGGGTTATGAAGCTTCTTTTGTTTCGGAGTAGAAGGGGGGAACGTGGCATAGGGGTGGCTTGGTTGACGGTGGTTAGCGCATGCTAAAGGGAAAAGCCATAAGCAGTCGCCCAACGTGGGGCTCGAACCCACGACCCTGAGATTAAGAGTCTCATGCTCTGCCGACTGAGCTAGCCGGGCTTCTGGGCCACACCGACTCAGCAGAGCTATACGTGGCATGGCAAGGTCAGGGGGAAGGGGCCTGTCAGACCCTGGATCCAGGCTCGTTGGGTAGCAGACAAGCTGACGAAGCATCCAAGCATTGGTGGTTCAGTGGTAGAATTCTCACCTGCCACGCAGGAGGCCCGGGTTCGATTCCCGGCCAATGCAGGACTGCTCTTTTCATCGGTTGGCAGAAATTTCAGCGCAACTCTTTTCTTCACTTTCTGAAACATTTGCTCGGTGAGCTTTAGACGTGTTACTGAAGTATTCAAGCGTTGGCGGTTCAGTGGTAGAATTCTCGCCTCCCAAGCGGGAGGCTGGGGTCTGATTTCTGACCAATGCAGTGTGCCTCTTTTTATCATTTGCCAGGAACTTCTGCTCATTTCCGGTCCTCACTTTCTAAAACTTTGAACTTTGGTTGCTTTTCTTTGCCTTCCCATCCTCTGGGGCCTTTCCAGCTCCTTATCCTCTAGGGCAGTGATCCCCAACTCAAGTCCTCAAGAGCCAGCAACAGTGCATGCTTTCACAGTTTCCTTCGTATAGCACAGGAGATGGAATTATTATCATCTGGAAGATAATTAAATTATCACCTGGGCAATCATGGGAAAGCCGAGAAACATACACTGTTTTGGCAAACACTGCTCTTGGGTTATGAAGCTTCTTTTGTTTCGGAGTAGAAGGGGGAACGTGGCA
>NC_134357.1:289807277-289809777 GCF_048569485.1 Anomaloglossus baeobatrachus | reverse complement strand
ACACTGTTTTGGCAAACACTGCTCTTGGGTTATGAAGCTTCTTTTGTTTCGGAGTAGAAGGGGGAACGTGGCATAGGGGTGGCTTGGTTGACGGTGGTTAGCGCATGCTAAAGGGAAAAGCCATAAGCAGTCGCCCAACGTGGGGCTCGAACCCACGACCCTGAGATTAAGAGTCTCATGCTCTACCGACTGAGCTAGCCGGGCTTCTGGGCCACACTGACTCAGCAGAGCAATACGTGGCATGGCAAGGTCAGGGGGAAGGGGCCTGTCAGACCCTGGATCCAGGCTCGTTGGGTAGCAGACAAGCTGTCGAAACATCCAAGCATTGGTGGTTCAGTGGTAGAATTCTCACCTGCCACGCGGGAGGCCCGGGTTCGATTCCCGGCCAATGCAGGACTGCTCTTTTCATCGTTTGACAGAAATTGCAGCGCAACTCTTTTCTTCACTTTCAGAAACATTTGCTCGGTGAGCTTTAGACGTGTTACTGAAGTATTCAAGCGTTGGTGGTTCAGTGGTAGAATTCTCGCCTCCCAAGCGGGAGACCGGGGTCTAATTTCTGACCAATGCAGTGTGCCTCTTTTTATCATTTGCCAGGAACTTCTGCTCATTTCCGGTCCTCACTTTCTAAAACTTTGAACTTTGGTTGCTTTTCTTTGCCTTCCCATCCTCTGGGGCCTTCCCTGCTCCTTATCCTCTAGGGCAGTGATCCCCAACTCCAGTCCTCAAGAGCCAGCAACAGTGCATGCTTTCACAGTTTCCTTCGTATAGCACAGGAGATGGAATTATCATCATCTGGAAGATAATTAAATTATCACCTGGGCAATAATGGGACAGCCGAGAAACATACACTGTTTTGGCAAACACTGCTCTTGGGTTATGAAGCTTCTTTTGTTTCGGAGTAGAAGGGGGGAACGTGGCATAGGGGTGGCTTGGTTGACGGTGGTTAGCGCATGCTAAAGGGAAAAGCCATAAGCAGTCGCCCAACGTGGGGCTCGAACCCACGACCCTGAGATTAAGAGTCTCATGCTCTACCGACTGAGCTAGCCGGGCTTCTGGGCCACACCGACTCAGCAGAGCTATACGTGGCATGGCAAGGTCAGGGGGAAGGGGCCTGTCAGACCCTGGATCCAGGCTCGTTGGGTAGCAGACAAGCTGACGAAGCATCCAAGCATTGGTGGTTCAGTGGTAGAATTCTCGCCTGCCACGCGGGAGGCCTGGGTTCGATTCCCGGCCAATGCAGGACTGCTCTTTTCATCGGTTGGCAGAAATTTCAGCGCAACTCTTTTCTTCACTTTCTGAAACATTTGCTCGGTGAGCTTTAGACGTGTTACTGAAGTATTCAAGCGTTGGCGGTTCAGTGGTAGAATTCTCGCCTCCCAAGCGGGAGGCTGGGGTCTGATTTCTGACCAATGCAGTGTGCCTCTTTTTATCATTTGCCAGGAACTTCTGCTCATTTCCGGTCCTCACTTTCTAAAACTTTGAACTTTGGTTGCTTTTCTTTGCCTTCCAATCCTCTGGGGCCTTTCCAGCTCCTTATCCTCTAGGGCAGTGATCCCCAACTCCAGTCCTCAAGAGCCAGCAACAGTGCATGCTTTCACAGTTTCCTTCGTATAGCACAGGAGATGGAATTATCATCATCTGGAAGATAATTAAATTATCACCTGGGCAATAATGGGACAGCCGAGAAACATACACTGTTTTGGCAAACACTGCTCTTGGGTTATGAAGCTTCTTTTGTTTCGGAGTAGAAGGGGGGAACGTGGCATAGGGGTGGCTTGGTTGACGGTGGTTAGCGCATGCTAAAGGGAAAAGCCATAAGCAGTCGCCCAACGTGGGGCTCGAACCCACGACCCTGAGATTAAGAGACTCATGCTCTACCGACTGAGCTAGCCGGGCTTCTGGGCCACACCGACTCAGCAGAGCTATACGTGGCATGGCAAGGTCAGGGGGAAGGGGCCTGTCAGACCCTGGATCCAGGCTCGTTGGGTAGCAGACAAGCTGACGAAGCATCCAAGCATTGGTGGTTCAGTGGTAGAATTCTCGCCTGCCACGCGGGAGGCCCGGGTTCGATTCCCGGCCAATGCAGGACTGCTCTTTTCATCGGTTGGCAGAAATTTCAGCGCAACTCTTTTCTTCACTTTCTGAAACATTTGCTCGGTGAGCTTTAGACGTGTTACTGAAGTATTCAAGCGTTGGCGGTTCAGTGGTAGAATTCTCGCCTCCCAAGCGGGAGGCTGGGGTCTGATTTCTGACCAATGCAGTGTGCCTCTTTTTATCATTTGCCAGGAACTTCTGCTCATTTCCGGTCCTCACTTTCTAAAACTTTGAACTTTGGTTGCTTTTCTTTGCCTTCCCATCCTCTGGGGCCTTTCCAGCTCCTTATCCTCTAGGGCAGTGATCCCCAACTCCAGTCCTCAAGAGCCAGCAACAGTGCATGCTTTCACAGTTTCCTTCGTATAGCACAGGAGATGGAATTATCATCATCTGGAAGATAATTAAA
>NC_134357.1:289792277-289802277 GCF_048569485.1 Anomaloglossus baeobatrachus | reverse complement strand
CAGTGCATGCTTTCACAGTTTCCTTCGTATAGCACAGGAGATGGAATTATTATCATCTGGAAGATAATTAAATTATCACCTGGGCAATCATGGGAAAGCCGAGAAACATACACTGTTTTGGCAAACACTGCTCTTGGGTTATGAAGCTTCTTTTGTTTCGGAGTAGAAGGGGGAACGTGGCATAGGGGTGGCTTGGTTGACGGTGGTTAGCGCATGCTAAAGGGAAAAGCCATAAGCAGTCGCCCAACGTGGGGCTCGAACCCACGACCCTGAGATTAAGAGTCTCATGCTCTACCGACTGAGCTAGCCGGGCTTCTGGGCCACACTGACTCAGCAGAGCAATACGTGGCATGGCAAGGTCAGGGGGAAGGGGCCTGTCAGACCCTGGATCCAGGCTCGTTGGGTAGCAGACAAGCTGTCGAAACATCCAAGCATTGGTGGTTCAGTGGTAGAATTCTCGCCTGCCACGCGGGAGGCCCGGGTTCGACTCCTGGCCAATGCAGGACTGCTCTTTTCATCGTTTGACAGAAATTGCAGCGCAACTCTTTTCTTCACTTTCAGAAACATTTGCTCGGTGAGCTTTAGACGTGTTACTGAAGTATTCAAGCGTTGGTGGTTCAGTGGTAGAATTCTCGCCTCCCAAGCGGGAGACCGGGGTCTAATTTCTGACCAATGCAGTGTGCCTCTTTTTATCATTTGCCAGGAACTTCTGCTCATTTCCGGTCCTCACTTTCTAAAACTTTGAACTTTGGTTGCTTTTCTTTGCCTTCCCATCCTCTGGGGCCTTCCCTGCTCCTTATCCTCTAGGGCAGTGATCCCCAACTCAAGTCCTCAAGAGCCAGCAACAGTGCATGCTTTCACAGTTTCCTTCGTATAGCACAGGAGATGGAATTATTATCATCTGGAAGATAATTAAATTATCACCTGGGCAATCATGGGAAAGCCGAGAAGCATACACTGTTTTGGCAAACACTGCTCTTGGGTTATGAAGCTTCTTTTGTTTCGGAGTAGAAGGGGGAACGTGGCATAGGGGTGGCTTGGTTGACGGTGGTTAGCGCATGCTAAAGGGAAAAGCCATAAGCAGTCGCCCAACGTGGGGCTCGAACCCACGACCCTGAGATTAAGAGTCTCATGCTCTACCGACTGAGCTAGCCGGGCTTCTGGGCCACACTGACTCAGCAGAGCAATACGTGGCATGGCAAGGTCAGGGGGAAGGGGCCTGTCAGACCCTGGATCCAGGCTCGTTGGGTAGCAGACAAGCTATCGAAACATCCAAGCATTGGTGGTTCAGTGGTAGAATTCTCGCCTGCCACGCGGGAGGCCCGGGTTCGATTCCCGGCCAATGCAGGACTGCTCTTTTCATCGTTTGACAGAAATTGCAGCGCAACTCTTTTCTTCACTTTCAGAAACATTTGCTCGGTGAGCTTTAGACGTGTTACTGAAGTATTCAAGCGTTGGTGGTTCAGTGGTAGAATTCTCGCCTCCCAAGCGGGAGACCGGGGTCTAATTTCTGACCAATGCAGTGTGCCTCTTTTTATCATTTGCCAGGAACTTCTGCTCATTTCCGGTCCTCACTTTCTAAAACTTTGAACTTTGGTTGCTTTTCTTTGCCTTCCCATCCTCTGGGGCCTTCCCTGCTCCTTATCCTCTAGGGCAGTGATCCCCAACTCAAGTCCTCAAGAGCCAGCAACAGTGCATGCTTTCACAGTTTCCTTCGTATAGCACAGGAGATGGAATTATTATCATCTGGAAGATAATTAAATTATCACCTGGGCAATCATGGGAAAGCCGAGAAACATACACTGTTTTGGCAAACACTGCTCTTGGGTTATGAAGCTTCTTTTGTTTCGGAGTAGAAGGGGGAACGTGGCATAGGGGTGGCTTGGTTGACGGTGGTTAGCGCATGCTAAAGGGAAAAGCCATAAGCAGTCGCCCAACGTGGGGCTCGAACCCACGACCCTGAGATTAAGAGTCTCATGCTCTGCCGACTGAGCTAGCCGGGCTTCTGGGCCACACTGACTCAGCAGAGCTATACGTGGCATGGCAAGGTCAGGGGGAAGGGGCCTGTCAGACCCTGGATCCAGGCTCGTTGGGTAGCAGACAAGCTGACGAAGCATCCAAGCATTGGTGGTTCAGTGGTAGAATTCTCGCCTGCCACGCGGGAGGCCTGGGTTCGATTCCCGGCCAATGCAGGACTGCTCTTTTCATCGGTTGGCAGAAATTTCAGCGCAACTCTTTTCTTCACTTTCTGAAACATTTGCTCGGTGAGCTTTAGACGTGTTACTGAAGTATTCAAGCGTTGGCGGTTCAGTGGTAGAATTCTCGCCTCCCAAGCGGGAGGCTGGGGTCTGATTTCTGACCAATGCAGTGTGCCTCTTTTTATCATTTGCCAGGAACTTCTGCTCATTTCCGGTCCTCACTTTCTAAAACTTTGAACTTTGGTTGCTTTTCTTTGCCTTCCCATCCTCTGGGGCCTTTCCAGCTCCTTATCCTCTAGGGCAGTGATCCCCAACTCCAGTCCTCAAGAGCCAGCAACAGTGCATGCTTTCACAGTTTCCTTCGTATAGCACAGGAGATGGAATTATCATCATATGGAAGATAATTAAATTATCACCTGGGCAATAATGGGACAGCCGAGAAACATACACTGTTTTGGCAAACACTGCTCTTGGGTTATGAAGCTTCTTTTGTTTCGGAGTAGAAGGGGGGAATGTGGCATAGGGGTGGCTTGGTTGACGGTGGTTAGCGCATGCTAAAGGGAAAAGCCATAAGCAGTCGCCCAACGTGGGGCTCAAACCCACGACCCTGAGATTAAGAGTCTCATGCTCTGCCGACTGAGCTAGCCGGGCTTCTGGGCCACACCGACTCAGCAGAGCTATACGTGGCATGGCAAGGTCAGGGGGAAGGGGCCTGTCAGACCCTGGATCCAGGCTCGTTGGGTAGCAGACAAGCTGACGAAGCATCCAAGCATTGGTGGTTCAGTAGTAGAATTCTCGCCTGCCACGCGGGAGGCCCGGGTTCGATTCCCGGCCAATGCAGGACTGCTCTTTTCATCGGTTGGCAGAAATTTCAGCGCAACTCTTTTCTTCACTTTCTGAAACATTTGCTCGGTGAGCTTTAGACGTGTTACTGAAGTATTCAAGCGTTGGCGGTTCAGTGGTAGAATTCTCGCCTCCCAAGCGGGAGGCTGGGGTCTGATTTCTGACCAATGCAGTGTGCCTCTTTTTATCATTTGCCAGGAACTTCTGCTCATTTCCGGTCCTCACTTTCTAAAACTTTGAATTTTGGTTGCTTTTCTTTGCCTTCCCATCCTCTGGGGCCTTTCCAGCTCCTTATCCTCTAGGGCAGT
Source organism: Anomaloglossus baeobatrachus (assembly GCF_048569485.1). NCBI lineage: Eukaryota > Metazoa > Chordata > Amphibia > Anura > Aromobatidae > Anomaloglossus > Anomaloglossus baeobatrachus. The sequence continues at coordinate 289,798,928 of NC_134357.1, read as the reverse complement.
GATCCCCAACTCAAGTCCTCAAGAGCCAGCAACAGTGCATGCTTTCACAGTTTCCTTCGTATAGCACAGGAGATGGAATTATTATCATCTGGAAGATAATTAAATTATCACCTGGGCAATCATGGGAAAGCCGAGAAACATACACTGTTTTGGCAAACACTGCTCTTGGGTTATGAAGCTTCTTTTGTTTCGGAGTAGAAGGGGGAACGTGGCATAGGGGTGGCTTGGTTGACGGTGGTTAGCGCATGCTAAAGGGAAAAGCCATAAGCAGTCGCCCAACGTGGGGCTCGAACCCACGACCCTGAGATTAAGAGTCTCATGCTCTACCGACTGAGCTAGTCGGGCTTCTGGGCCACACTGACTCAGCAGAGCAATACGTGGCATGGCAAGGTCAGGGGGAAGGGGCCTGTCAGACCCTGGATCCAGGCTCGTTGGGTAGCAGACAAGCTGTCGAAACATCCAAGCATTGGTGGTTCAGTGGTAGAATTCTCGCCTGCCACGCGGGAGGCCTGGGTTCGATTCCCGGCCAATGCAGGACTGCTCTTTTCATCGTTTGACAGAAATTGCAGCGCAACTCTTTTCTTCACTTTCAGAAACATTTGCTCGGTGAGCTTTAGACGTGTTACTGAAGTATTCAAGCGTTGGTGGTTCAGTGGTAGAATTCTCGCCTCCCAAGCGGGAGACCGGGGTCTAATTTCTGACCAATGCAGTGTGCCTCTTTTTATCATTTGCCAGGAACTTCTGCTCATTTCCGGTCCTCACTTTCTAAAACTTTGAACTTTGGTTGCTTTTCTTTGCCTTCCCATCCTCTGGGGCCTTCCCTGCTCCTTATCCTCTAGGGCAGTGATCCCCAACTCAAGTCCTCAAGAGCCAGCAACAGTGCATGCTTTCACAGTTTCCTTCGTATAGCACAGGAGATGGAATTATTATCATCTGGAAGATAATTAAATTATCACCTGGGCAATCATGGGAAAGCCGAGAAACATACACTGTTTTGGCAAACACTGCTCTTGGGTTATGAAGCTTCTTTTGTTTCGGAGTAGAAGGGGGAACGTGGCATAGGGGTGGCTTGGTTGACGGTGGTTAGCGCATGCTAAAGGGAAAAGCCATAAGCAGTCGCCCAACGTGGGGCTCGAACCCACGACCCTGAGATTAAGAGTCTCATGCTCTACCGACTGAGCTAGCCGGGCTTCTGGGCCACACTGACTCAGCAGAGCAATACGTGGCATGGCAAGGTCAGGGGGAAGGGGCCTGTCAGACCCTGGATCCAGGCTCGTTGGGTAGCAGACAAGCTGTCGAAACATCCAAGCATTGGTGGTTCAGTGGTAGAATTCTCGCCTGCCACGCGGGAGGCCCGGGTTCGATTCCCGGCCAATGCAGGACTGCTCTTTTCATCGTTTGACAGAAATTGCAGTGCAACTCTTTTCTTCACTTTCAGAAACATTTGCTCGGTGAGCTTTAGACGTGTTACTGAAGTATTCAAGCGTTGGTGGTTCAGTGGTAGAATTCTCGCCTCCCAAGCGGGAGACCGGGGTCTAATTTCTGACCAATGCAGTGTGCCTCTTTTTATCATTTGCCAGGAACTTCTGCTCATTTCCGGTCCTCACTTTCTAAAACTTTGAACTTTGGTTGCTTTTCTTTGCCTTCCAATCCTCTGGGGCCTTTCCAGCTCCTTATCCTCTAGGGCAGTGATCCCCAACTCCAGTCCTCAAGAGCCAGCAACAGTGCATGCTTTCACAGTTTCCTTCGTATAGCACAGGAGATGGAATTATCATCATCTGGAAGATAATTAAAATATCACCTGGGCAATAGTGGGACAGCCGAGAAACATACACTGTTTTGGCAAACACTGCTCTTGGGTTATGAAGCTTCTTTTGTTTCGGAGTAGAAGGGGGGAACGTGGCATAGGGGTGGCTTGGTTGACGGTGGTTAGCGCATGCTAAAGGGAAAAGCCATAAGCAGTCGCCCAACGTGGGGCTCGAACCCACGACCCTGAGATTAAGAGACTCATGCTCTACCGACTGAGCTAGCCGGGCTTCTGGGCCACACCGACTCAGCAGAGCTATACGTGGCATGGCAAGGTCAGGGGGAAGGGGCCTGTCAGACCCTGGATCCAGGCTCGTTGGGTAGCAGACAAGCTGACGAAGCATCCAAGCATTGGTGGTTCAGTGGTAGAATTCTCGCCTGCCACGCGGGAGGCCCGGGTTCGATTCCCGGCCAATGCAGGACTGCTCTTTTCATCGGTTGGCAGAAATTTCAGCGCAACTCTTTTCTTCACTTTCTGAAACATTTGCTCGGTGAGCTTTAGACATGTTACTGAAGTATTCAAGCGTTGGCGGTTCAGTGGTAGAATTCTCGCCTCCCAAGCGGGAGGCTGGGGTCTGATTTCTGACCAATGCAGTGTGCCTCTTTTTATCATTTGCCAGGAACTTCTGCTCATTTCCGGTCCTCACTTTCTAAAACTTTGAACTTTGGTTGCTTTTCTTTGCCTTCCCATCCTCTGGGGCCTTTCCAGCTCCTTATCCTCTAGGGCAGTGATCCCCAACTCCAGTCCTCAAGAGCCAGCAACAGTGCATGCTTTCACAGTTTCCTTCGTATAGCACAGGAGATGGAATTATCATCATCTGGAAGATAATTAAATTATCACCTGGGCAATAATGGGACAGCCGAGAAACATACACTGTTTTGGCAAACACTGCTCTTGGGTTATGAAGCTTCTTTTGTTTCGGAGTAGAAGGGGGGAACGTGGCATAGGGGTGGCTTGGTTGACGGTGGTTAGCGCATGCTAAAGGGAAAAGCCATAAGCAGTCGCCCAACGTGGGGCTCGAACCCACGACCCTGAGATTAAGAGTCTCATGCTCTGCCGACTGAGCTAGCCGGGCTTCTGGGCCACACCGACTCAGCAGAGCTATACGTGGCATGGCAAGGTCAGGGGGAAGGGGCCTGTCAGACCCTGGATCCAGGCTCGTTGGGTAGCAGACAAGCTGACGAAGCATCCAAGCATTGGTGGTTCAGTGGTAGAATTCTCGCCTGCCACGCAGGAGGCCCGGGTTCGATTCCCGGCCAATGCAGGACTGCTCTTTTCATCGGTTGGCAGAAATTTCAGCGCAACTCTTTTCTTCACTTTCTGAAACATTTGCTCGGTGAGCTTTAGACGTGTTACTGAAGTATTCAAGCGTTGGCGGTTCAGTGGTAGAATTCTCGCCTCCCAAGCGGGAGGCTGGGGTCTGATTTCTGACCAATGCAGTGTGCCTCTTTTTATCATTTGCCAGGAACTTCTGCTCATTTCCGGTCCTCACTTTCTAAAACTTTGAACTTTGGTTGCTTTTCTTTGCCTTCCCATCCTCTGGGGCCTTTCCAGCTCCTTATCCTCTAGGGCAGTGATCCCCAACTCAAGTCCTCAAGAGCCAGCAACAGTGCATGCTTTCACAGTTTCCTTCGTATAGCACAGGAGATGGAATTATTATCATCTGGAAGATAATTAAATTATCACCTGGGCAATCATGGGAAAGCCGAGAAACATACACTGTTTTGGCAAACACTGCTCTTGGGTTATGAAGCTTCTTTTGTTTCGGAGTAGAAGGGGGAACGTGGCATAGGGGTGGCTTGGTTGACGGTGGTTAGCGCATGCTAAAGGGAAAAGCCATAAGCAGTCGCCCAACGTGGGGCTCGAACCCACGACCCTGAGATTAAGAGTCTCATGCTCTACCGACTGAGCTAGCCGGGCTTTTGGGCCACACTGACTCAGCAGAGCAATACGTGGCATGGCAAGGTCAGGGGGAAGGGGCCTGTCAGACCCTGGATCCAGGCTCGTTGGGTAGCAGACAAGCTGTCGAAACATCCAAGCATTGGTGGTTCAGTGGTAGAATTCTCGCCTGCCACGCGGGAGGCCCGGGTTCGATTCCCGGCCAATGCAGGACTGCTCTTTTCATCGGTTGGCAGAAATTTCAGCGCAACTCTTTTCTTCACTTTCTGAAACATTTGCTCGGTGAGCTTTAGACGTGTTACTGAAGTATTCAAGCGTTGGCGGTTCAGTGGTAGAATTCTCGCCTCCCAAGCGGGAGGCTGGGGTCTGATTTCTGACCAATGCAGTGTGCCTCTTTTTATCATTTGCCAGGAACTTCTGCTACCCAACGAGCCTGGATCCAGGGTCTGACAGGCCCCTTCCCCCTGACCTTGCCATGCCACGTATAGCTCTGCTGAGTCGGTGTGGCCCAGAAGCCCGGCTAGCTCAGTCGGTAGAGCATGAGTCTCTTAATCTCAGGGTCGTGGGTTCGAGCCCCACGTTGGGCGACTGCTTATGGCTTTTCCCTTTAGCATGCGCTAACCACCGTCAACCAAGCCACCCCTATGCCACGTTCCCCCCTTCTACTCCGAAACAAAAGAAGCTTCATAACCCAAGAGCAGTGTTTGCCAAAACAGTGTATGTTTCTCGGCTGTCCCACTATTGCCCAGGTGATAATTTAATTATCTTCCAGATGATGATAATTCCATCTCCTGTGCTATACGAAGGAAACTGTGAAAGCATGCACTGTTGCTGGCTCTTGAGGACTGGAGTTGGGGATCACTGCCCTAGAGGATAAGGAGCTGGAAAGGCCCCAGAGGATTGGAAGGCAAAGAAAAGCAACCAAAGTTCAAAGTTTTAGAAAGTGAGGACCGGAAATGAGCAGAAGTTCCTGGCAAATGATAAAAAGAGGCACACTGCATTGGTCAGAAATCAGACCCCAGCCTCCCGCTTGGGAGGCGAGAATTCTACCACTGAACCGCCAACGCTTGAATACTTCAGTAACACGTCTAAAGCTCACCGAGCAAATGTTTCAGAAAGTGAAGAAAAGAGTTGCGCTGAAATTTCTGCCAACCGATGAAAAGAGCAGTCCTGCATTGGCCGGGAATCGAACCCAGGCCTCCCGCGTGGCAGGCGAGAATTCTACCACTGAACCACCAATGCTTGGATGCTTCGTCAGCTTGTCTGCTACCCAACGAGCCTGGATCCAGGGTCTGACAGGCCCCTTCCCCCTGACCTTGCCATGCCACGTATAGCTCTGCTGAGTCGGTGTGGCCCAGAAGCCCGGCTAGCTCAGTCGGCAGAGCATGAGACTCTTAATCTCAGGGTCGTGGGTTCGAGCCCCACGTTGGGCGACTGCTTATGGCTTTTCCCTTTAGCATGCGCTAACCACCGTCAACCAAGCCACCCCTATGCCACGTTCCCCCCTTCTACTCCGAAACAAAAGAAGCTTCATAACCCAAGAGCAGTGTTTGCCAAAACAGTGTATGTTTCTCGGCTGTCCCATTATTGCCCAGGTGATAATTTAATTATCTTCCAGATGATGATAATTCCATCTCCTGTGCTATACGAAGGAAACTGTGAAAGCATGCACTGTTGCTGGCTCTTGAGGACTGGAGTTGGGGATCACTGCCCTAGAGGATAAGGAGCTGGAAAGGCCCCAGAGGATGGGAAGGCAAAGAAAAGCAACCAAAGTTCAAAGTTTTAGAAAGTGAGGACCGGAAATGAGCAGAAGTTCCTGGCAAATGATAAAAAGAGGCACACTGCATTGGTCAGAAATTAGACCCCGGTCTCCCGCTTGGGAGGCGAGAATTCTACCACTGAACCACCAACGCTTGAATACTTCAGTAACACGTCTAAAGCTCACCGAGCAAATGTTTCTGAAAGTGAAGAAAAGAGTTGCGCTGCAATTTCTGTCAAACGATGAAAAGAGCAGTCCTGCATTGGCCGGGAATCGAACCCGGGCCTCCCGCGTGGCAGGCGAGATTTCTACCACTGAACCACCAATGCTTGGATGTTTCGACAGCTTGTCTGCTACCCAACGAGCCTGGATCCAGGGTCTGACAGGCCCCTTCCCCCTGACCTTGCCATGCCACGTATTGCTCTGCTGAGTCAGTGTGGCCCAGAAGCCCGGCTAGCTCAGTCGGTAGAGCATGAGACTCTTAATCTCAGGGTCGTGGGTTCGAGCCCCACGTTGGGCGACTGCTTATGGCTTTTCCCTTTAGCATGCGCTAACCACCGTCAACCAAGCCACCCCTATGCCACGTTCCCCCTTCTACTCCGAAACAAAAGAAGCTTCATAACCCAAGAGCAGTGTTTGCCAAAACAGTGTATGTTTCTCGGCTTTCCCATGATTGCCCAGGTGATAATTTAATTATCTTCCAGATGATAATAATTCCATCTCCTGTGCTATACGAAGGAAACTGTGAAAGCATGCACTGTTGCTGGCTCTTGAGGACTTGAGTTGGGGATCACTGCCCTAGAGGATGGGAAGGCAAAGAAAAGCAACCAAAGTTCAAAGTTTTAGAAAGTGAGGACCGGAAATGAGCAGAAGTTCCTGGCAAATGATAAAAAGAGGCACACTGCATTGGTCAGAAATTAGACCCCGGTCTCCCGCTTGGGCGGCGAGAATTCTACCACTGAACCACCAACGCTTGAATACTTCAGTAACACGTCTAAAGCTCACCGAGCAAATGTTTCTGAAAGTGAAGAAAAGAGTTGCGCTGCAATTTCTGTCAAACGATGAAAAGAGCAGTCCTGCATTGGCCGGGAATCGAACCCGGGCCTCCCGCGTGGCAGGCGAGAATTCTACCACTGAACCACCAATGCTTGGATGTTTCGACAGCTTGTCTGCTACCCAACGAGCC
>NC_134357.1:289774777-289782277 GCF_048569485.1 Anomaloglossus baeobatrachus | reverse complement strand
CTTTTCTTCACTTTCAGAAACATTTGCTCGGTGAGCTTTAGACGTGTTACTGAAGTATTCAAGCGTTGGTGGTTCAGTGGTAGAATTCTCGCCTCCCAAGCGGGAGACCGGGGTCTAATTTCTGACCAATGCAGTGTGCCTCTTTTTATCATTTGCCAGGAACTTCTGCTCATTTCCGGTCCTCACTTTCTAAAACTTTGAACTTTGGTTGCTTTTCTTTGCCTTCCCATCCTCTGGGGCCTTCCCTGCTCCTTATCCTCTAGGGCAGTGATCCCCAACTCAAGTCCTCAAGAGCCAGCAACAGTGCATGCTTTCACAGTTTCCTTCGTATAGCACAGGAGATGGAATTATTATCATCTGGAAGATAATTAAATTATCACCTGGGCAATCATGGGAAAGCCGAGAAACATACACTGTTTTGGCAAACACTGCTCTTGGGTTATGAAGCTTCTTTTGTTTCGGAGTAGAAGGGGGAACGTGGCATAGGGGTGGCTTGGTTGACGGTGGTTAGCGCATGCTAAAGGGAAAAGCCATAAGCAGTCGCCCAACGTGGGGCTCGAACCCACGACCCTGAGATTAAGAGTCTCATGCTCTACCGACTGAGCTAGCCGGGCTTCTGGGCCACACTGACTCAGCAGAGCAATACGTGGCATGGCAAGGTCAGGGGGAAGGGGCCTGTCAGACCCTGGATCCAGGCTCGTTGGGTAGCAGACAAGCTGACGAAGCATCCAAGCATTGGTGGTTCAGTGGTAGAATTCTTGCCTGCCACGCGGGAGGCCCGGGTTCGATTCCCGGCCAATGCAGGACTGCTCTTTTCATCGGTTGGCAGAAATTTCAGCGCAACTCTTTTCTTCACTTTCTGAAACATTTGCTCGGTGAGCTTTAGACGTGTTACTGAAGTATTCAAGCGTTGGCGGTTCAGTGGTAGAATTCTCGCCTCCCAAGCGGGAGGCTGGGGTCTGATTTCTGACCAATGCAGTGTGCCTCTTTTTATCATTTGCCAGGAACTTCTGCTCATTTCCGGTCCTCACTTTCTAAAACTTTGAACTTTGGTTGCTTTTCTTTGCCTTCCAATCCTCTGGGGCCTTTCCAGCTCCTTATCCTCTAGGGCAGTGATCCCCAACTCCAGTCCTCAAGAGCCAGCAACAGTGCATGCTTTCACAGTTTCCTTCGTATAGCACAGGAGATGGAATTATCATCATCTGGAAGATAATTAAATTATCACCTGGGCAATAATGGGACAGCCGAGAAACATACACTGTTTTGGCAAACACTGCTCTTGGGTTATGAAGCTTCTTTTGTTTCGGAGTAGAAGGGGGGAACGTGGCATAGGGGTGGCTTGGTTGACGGTGGTTAGCGCATGCTAAAGGGAAAAGCCATAAGCAGTCGCCCAACGTGGGGCTCGAACCCACGACCCTGAGATTAAGAGTCTCATGCTCTGCCGACTGAGCTAGCCGGGCTTCTGGGCCACACCGACTCAGCAGAGCTATACGTGGCATGGCAAGGTCAGGGGGAAGGGGCCTGTCAGACCCTGGATCCAGGCTCGTTGGGTAGCAGACAAGCTGACGAAGCATCCAAGCATTGGTGGTTCAGTGGTAGAATTCTCGCCTGCCACGCGGGAGGCCTGGGTTCGATTCCCGGCCAATGCAGGACTGCTCTTTTCATCGGTTGGCAGAAATTTCAGCGCAACTCTTTTCTTCACTTTCTGAAACATTTGCTCGGTGAGCTTTAGACGTGTTACTGAAGTATTCAAGCGTTGGCGGTTCAGTGGTAGAATTCTCGCCTCCCAAGCGGGAGGCTGGGGTCTGATTTCTGACCAATGCAGTGTGCCTCTTTTTATCATTTGCCAGGAACTTCTGCTCATTTCCGGTCCTCACTTTCTAAAACTTTGAACTTTGGTTGCTTTTCTTTGCCTTCCCATCCTCTGGGGCCTTTCCAGCTCCTTATCCTCTAGGGCAGTGATCCCCAACTCAAGTCCTCAAGAGCCAGCAACAGTGCATGCTTTCACAGTTTCCTTCGTATAGCACAGGAGATGGAATTATTATCATCTGGAAGATAATTAAATTATCACCTGGGCAATCATGGGAAAGCCGAGAAACATACACTGTTTTGGCAAACACTGCTCTTGGGTTATGAAGCTTCTTTTGTTTCGGAGTAGAAGGGGGAACGTGGCATAGGGGTGGCTTGGTTGACGGTGGTTAGCGCATGCTAAAGGGAAAAGCCATAAGCAGTCGCCCAACGTGGGGCTCGAAGCCACGACCCTGAGATTAAGAGTCTCATGCTTTACCGACTGAGCTAGCCGGGCTTCTGGGCCACACTGACTCAGCAGAGCAATACGTGGCATGGCAAGGTCAGGGGGAAGGGGCCTGTCAGACCCTGGATCCAGGCTCGTTGGGTAGCAGACAAGCTGTCGAAACATCCAAGCATTGGTGGTTCAGTGGTAGAATTCTCGCCTGCCACGCGGGAGTCCCGGGTTCGATTCCCGGCCAATGCAGGACTGCTCTTTTCATCGTTTGACAGAAATTGCAGCGCAACTCTTTTCTTCACTTTCAGAAACATTTGCTCGGTGAGCTTTAGACGTGTTACTGAAGTATTCAAGCGTTGGTGGTTCAGTGGTAGAATTCTCGCCTCCCAAGCGGGAGACCGGGGTCTAATTTCTGACCAATGCAGTGTGCCTCTTTTTATCATTTGCCAGGAACTTCTGCTCATTTCCGGTCCTCACTTTCTAAAACTTTGAACTTTGGTTGCTTTTCTTTGCCTTCCCATCCTCTGGGGCCTTCCCTGCTCCTTATCCTCTAGGGCAGTGATCCCCAACTCAAGTCCTCAAGAGCCAGCAACAGTGCATGCTTTCACAGTTTCCTTCGTATAGCACAGGAGATGGAATTATTATCATCTGGAAGATAATTAAATTATCACCTGGGCAATCATGGGAAAGCCGAGAAACATACACTGTTTTGGCAAACACTGCTCTTGGGTTATGAAGCTTCTTTTGTTTCGGAGTAGAAGGGGGAACGTGGCATAGGGGTGGCTTGGTTGACGGTGGTTAGCGCATGCTAAAGGGAAAAGCCATAAGCAGTCGCCCAACGTGGGGCTCGAACCCACGACCCTAAGATTAAGAGTCTCATGCTCTACCGACTGAGCTAGCCGGGCTTCTGGGCCACACTGACTCAGCAGAGCAATACGTGGCATGGCAAGGTCAGGGGGAAGGGGCCTGTCAGACCCTGGATCCAGGCTCGTTGGGTAGCAGACAAGCTGTCGAAACATCCAAGCATTGGTGGTTCAGTGGTAGAATTCTCGCCTGCCACGCGGGAGGCCCGGGTTCGATTCCCGGCCAATGCAGGACTGCTCTTTTCATCGTTTGACAGAAATTGCAGCGCAACTCTTTTCTTCACTTTCAGAAACATTTGCTCGGTGAGCTTTAGACGTGTTACTGAAGTATTCAAGCGTTGGCGGTTCAGTGGTAGAATTCTCGCCTCCCAAGCGGGAGGCTGGGGTCTGATTTCTGACCAATGCAGTGTGCCTCTTTTTATCATTTGCCAGGAACTTCTGCTCATTTCCGGTCCTCACTTTCTAAAACTTTGAACTTTGGTTGCTTTTCTTTGCCTTCCCATCCTCTGGGGCCTTCCCTGCTCCTTATCCTCTAGGGCAGTGATCCCCAACTCAAGTCCTCAAGAGCCAGCAACAGTGCATGCTTTCACAGTTTCCTTCGTATAGCACAGGAGATGGAATTATTATCATCTGGAAGATAATTAAATTATCACCTGGGCAATCATGGGAAAGCCGAGAAACATACACTGTTTTGGCAAACACTGCTCTTGGGTTATGAAGCTTCTTTTGTTTCGGAGTAGAAGGGGGAACGTGGCATAGGGGTGGCTTGGTTGACGGTGGTTAGCGCATGCTAAAGGGAAAAGCCATAAGCAGTCGCCCAACGTGGGGCTCGAACCCACGACCCTGAGATTAAGAGTCTCATGCTCTACCGACTGAGCTAGCCGGGCTTCTGGGCCACACTGACTCAGCAGAGCAATACGTGGCATGGCAAGGTCAGGGGGAAGGGGCCTGTCAGACCCTGGATCCAGGCTCGTTGGGTAGCAGACAAGCTGTCGAAACATCCAAGCATTGGTGGTTCAGTGGTAGAATTCTCGCCTGCCACGCGGGAGGCCCGGGTTCGATTCCCGGCCAATGCAGGACTGCTCTTTTCATCGTTTGACAGAAATTGCAGCGCAACTCTTTTCTTCACTTTCAGAAACATTTGCTCGGTGAGCTTTAGACGTGTTACTGAAGTATTCAAGCGTTGGTGGTTCAGTGGTAGAATTCTCGCCTCCCAAGCGGGAGACCGGGGTCTAATTTCTGACCAATGCAGTGTGCCTCTTTTTATCATTTGCCAGGAACTTCTGCTCATTTCCGGTCCTCACTTTCTAAAACTTTGAACTTTGGTTGCTTTTCTTTGCCTTCCCATCCTCTGGGGCCTTCCCTGCTCCTTATCCTCTAGGGCAGTGATCCCCAACTCCAGTCCTCAAGAGCCAGCAACAGTGCATGCTTTCACAGTTTCCTTCGTATAGCACAGGAGATGGAATTATCATCATCTGGAAGATAATTAAATTATCACCTGGGCAATAATGGGACAGCCGAGAAACATACACTGTTTTGGCAAACACTGCTCTTGGGTTATGAAGCTTCTTTTGTTTCGGAGTAGAAGGGGGGAACGTGGCATAGGGGTGGCTTGGTTGACGGTGGTTAGCGCATGCTAAAGGGAAAAGCCATAAGCAGTCGCCCAACGTGGGGCTCGAACCCACGACCCTGAGATTAAGAGTCTCATGCTCTACCGACTGAGCTAGCCGGGCTTCTGGGCCACACCGACTCAGCAGAGCTATACGTGGCATGGCAAGGTCAGGGGGAAGGGGCCTGTCAGACCCTGGATCCAGGCTCGTTGGGTAGCAGACAAGCTGACGAAGCATCCAAGCATTGGTGGTTCAGTGGTAGAATTCTTGCCTGCCACGCGGGAGGCCCGGGTTCGATTCCCGGCCAATGCAGGACTGCTCTTTTCATCGGTTGGCAGAAATTTCAGCGCAACTCTTTTCTTCACTTTCTGAAACATTTGCTCGGTGAGCTTTAGACGTGTTACTGAAGTATTCAAGCGTTGGCGGTTCAGTGGTAGAATTCTCGCCTCCCAAGTGGGAGGCTGGGGTCTGATTTCTGACCAATGCAGTGTGCCTCTTTTTATCATTTGCCAGGAACTTCTGCTCATTTCCGGTCCTCACTTTCTAAAACTTTGAACTTTGGTTGCTTTTCTTTGCCTTCCAATCCTCTGGGGCCTTTCCAGCTCCTTATCCTCTAGGGCAGTGATCCCCAACTCCAGTCCTCAAGAGCCAGCAACAGTGCATGCTTTCACAGTTTCCTTCGTATAGCACAGGAGATGGAATTATCATCATCTGGAAGATAATTAAATTATCACCTGGGCAATAATGGGACAGCCGAGAAACATACACTGTTTTGGCAAACACTGCTCTTGGGTTATGAAGCTTCTTTTGTTTCGGAGTAGAAGGGGGGAACGTGGCATAGGGGTGGCTTGGTTGACGGTGGTTAGCGCATGCTAAAGGGAAAAGCCATAAGCAGTCGCCCAACGTGGGGCTCGAACCCACGACCCTGAGATTAAGAGTCTCATGCTCTACCGCCTGAGCTAGCCGGGCTTCTGGGCCACACCGACTCAGCAGAGCTATACGTGGCATGGCAAGGTCAGGGGGAAGGGGCCTGTCAGACCCTGGATCCAGGCTCGTTGGGTAGCAGACAAGCTGACGAAGCATCCAAGCATTGGTGGTTCAGTGGTAGAATTCTCGCCTGCCACGCGGGAGGCCCGGGTTCGATTCCCGGCCAATGCAGGACTGCTCTTTTCATCGGTTGGCAGAAATTTCAGCGCAACTCTTTTCTTCACTTTCTGAAACATTTGCTCGGTGAGCTTTAGACGTGTTACTGAAGTATTCAAGCGTTGGCGGTTCAGTGGTAGAATTCTCGCCTCCCAAGCGGGAGGCTGGGGTCTGATTTCTGACCAATGCAGTGTGCCTCTTTTTATCATTTGCCAGGAACTTCTGCTCATTTCCGGTCCTCACTTTCTAAAACTTTGAACTTTGGTTGCTTTTCTTTGCCTTCCCATCCTCTGGGGCCTTTCCAGCTCCTTATCCTCTAGGGCAGTGATCCCCAACTCCAGTCCTCAAGAGCCAGCAACAGTGCATGCTTTCACAGTTTCCTTCGTATAGCACAGGAGATGGAATTATCATCATCTGGAAGATAATTAAATTATCACCTGGGCAATAATGGGACAGCCGAGAAACATACACTGTTTTGGCAAACACTGCTCTTGGGTTATGAAGCTTCTTTTGTTTCGGAGTAGAAGGGGGGAACGTGGCATAGGGGTGGCTTGGTTGACGGTGGTTAGCGCATGCTAAAGGGAAAAGCCATAAGCAGTCGCCCAACGTGGGGCTCGAACCCACGACCCTGAGATTAAGAGTCTCATGCTCTGCCGACTGAGCTAGCCGGGCTTCTGGGCCACACCGACTCAGCAGAGCTATACGTGGCATGGCAAGGTCAGGGGGAAGGGGCCTGTCAGACCCTGGATCCAGGCTCGTTGGGTAGCAGACAAGCTGTCGAAACATCCAAGCATTGGTGGTTCAGTGGTAGAATTCTCGCCTGCCACGCGGGAGGCCCGGGTTCGATTCCCGGCCAATGCAGGACTGCTCTTTTCATCGGTTGGCAGAAATTTCAGCGCAACTCTTTTCTTCACTTTCTGAAACATTTGCTCGGTGAGCTTTAGACGTGTTACTGAAGTATTCAAGCGTTGGCGGTTCAGTGGTAGAATTCTCGCCTCCCAAGCGGGAGGCTGGGGTCTGATTTCTGACCAATGCAGTGTGCCTCTTTTTATCATTTGCCAGGAACTTCTGCTCATTTCCGGTCCTCACTTTCTAAAACTTTGAACTTTGGTTGCTTTTCTTTGCCTTTCAATCCTCTGGGGCCTTTCCAGCTCCTTATCCTCTAGGGCAGTGATCCCCAACTCCAGTCCTCAAGAGCCAGCAACAGTGCATGCTTTCACAGTTTCCTTCGTATAGCACAGGAGATGGAATTATCATCATCTGGAAGATAATTAAATTATCACCTGGGCAATAATGGGACAGCCGAGAAACATACACTGTTTTGGCAAACACTGCTCTTGGGTTATGAAGCTTCTTTTGTTTCGGAGTAGAAGGGGGGAACGTGGCATAGGGGTGGCTTGGTTGACGGTGGTTAGCGCATGCTAAAGGGAAAAGCCATAAGCAGTCGCCCAACGTGGGGCTCGAACCCACGACCCTGAGATTAAGAGTCTCATGCTCTGCCGACTGAGCTAGCCGGGCTTCTGGGCCACACCGACTCAGCAGAGCTATACGTGGCATGGCAAGGTCAGGGGGAAGGGGCCTGTCAGACCCTGGATCCAGGCTCGTTGGGTAGCAGTCAAGCTGACGAAGCATCCAAGCA
>NC_134357.1:289769777-289772277 GCF_048569485.1 Anomaloglossus baeobatrachus | reverse complement strand
CCGGCCAATGCAGGACTGCTCTTTTCATCGGTTGGCAGAAATTTCAGCGCAACTCTTTTCTTCACTTTCTGAAACATTTGCTCGGTGAGCTTTAGACGTGTTACTGAAGTATTCAAGCGTTGGCGGTTCAGTGGTAGAATTCTCGCCTCCCAAGCGGGAGGCTGGGGTCTGATTTCTGACCAATGCAGTGTGCCTCTTTTTATCATTTGCCAGGAACTTCTGCTCATTTCCGGTCCTCACTTTCTAAAACTTTGAACTTTGGTTGCTTTTCTTTGCCTTCCAATCCTCTGGGGCCTTTCCAGCAACTTATCCTCTAGGGCAGTGATCCCCAACTCCAGTCCTCAAGAGCCAGCAACAGTGCATGCTTTCACAGTTTCCTTCGTATAGCACAGGAGATGGAATTATCATCATCTGGAAGATAATTAAATTATCACCTGGGCAATAATGGGACAGCCGAGAAACATACACTGTTTTGGCAAACACTGCTCTTGGGTTATGAAGCTTCTTTTGTTTCGGAGTAGAAGGGGGGAACGTGGTTGACGGTGGTTAGCGCATGCTAAAGGGAAAAGCCATAAGCAGTCGCCCAACGTGGGGCTCGAACCCACGACCCTGAGATTAAGAGTCTCATGCTCTACCGACTGAGCTAGCCGGGCTTCTGGGCCACACCGACTCAGCAGAGCTATACGTGGCATGGCAAGGTCAGGGGGAAGGGGCCTGTCAGACCCTGGATCCAGGCTCGTTGGGTAGCAGACAAGCTGACGAAGCATCCAAGCATTGGTGGGTCAGTGGTAGAATTCTCGCCTGCCACGCGTGAGGCCCGGGTTCGATTCCCGGCCAATGCAGGACTGCTCTTTTCATCGGTTGGCAGAAATTTCAGCGCAACTCTTTTCTTCACTTTCTGAAACATTTGCTCGGTGAGCTTTAGACGTGTTACTGAAGTATTCAAGCGTTGGCGGTTCAGTGGTAGAATTCTCGCCTCCCAAGCGGGAGGCTGGGGTCTGATTTCTGACCAATGCAGTGTGCCTCTTTTTATCATTTGCCAGGAACTTCTGCTCATTTCCGGTCCTCACTTTCTAAAACTTTGAACTTTGGTTGCTTTTCTTTGCCTTCCCATCCTCTGGGGCCTTTCCAGCTCCTTATCCTCTAGGGCAGTGATCCCCAACTCCAGTCCTCAAGAGCCAGCAACAGTGCATGCTTTCACAGTTTCCTTCGTATAGCACAGGAGATGGAATTATCATCATCTGGAAGATAATTAAATTATCACCTGGGCAATAATGGGACAGCCGAGAAACATACACTGTTTTGGCAAACACTGCTCTTGGGTTATGAAGCTTCTTTTGTTTCGGAGTAGAAGGGGGGAACGTGGCATAGGGGTGGCTTGGTTGACGGTGGTTAGCGCATGCTAAAGGGAAAAGCCATAAGCAGTCGCCCAACGTGGGGCTCGAACCCACGACCCTGAGATTAAGAGTCTCATGCTCTGCCGACTGAGCTAGCCGGGCTTCTGGGCCACACCGACTCAGCAGAGCTATACGTGGCATGGCAAGGTCAGGGGGAAGGGGCCTGTCAGACCCTGGATCCAGGCTCGTTGGGTAGCAGACAAGCTGATGAAGCATCCAAGCATTGGTGGTTCAGTGGTAGAATTCTCGCCTGCCACGCGGGAGGCCCGGGTTCGATTCCCGGCCAATGCAGGACTGCTCTTTTCATCGGTTGGCAGAAATTTCAGCGCAACTCTTTTCTTCACTTTCTGAAACATTTGCTCGGTGAGCTTTAGACGTGTTACTGAAGTATTCAAGCGTTGGCGGTTCAGTGGTAGAATTCTCGCCTCCCAAGCGGGAGGCTGGGGTCTGATTTCTGACCAATGCAGTGTGCCTCTTTTTATCATTTGCCAGGAACTTCTGCTCATTTCCGGTCCTCACTTTCTAAAACTTTGAACTTTGGTTGCTTTTCTTTGCCTTCCAATCCTCTGGGGCCTTTCCAGCTCCTTATCCTCTAGGGCAGTGATCCCCAACTCCAGTCCTCAAGAGCCAGCAACAGTGCATGCTTTCACAGTTTCCTTCGTATAGCACAGGAGATGGAATTATCATCATCTGGAAGATAATTAAATTATCACCTGGGCAATAATGGGACAGCCGAGAAACATACACTGTTTTGGCAAACACTGCTCTTGGGTTATGAAGCTTCTTTTGTTTCGGAGTAGAAGGGGGGAACGTGGCATAGGGGTGGCTTGGTTGACGGTGGTTAGCGCATGCTAAAGGGAAAAGCCATAAGCAGTCGCCCAACGTGGGGCTCGAACCCACGACCCTGAGATTAAGAGTCTCATGCTCTACCGACTGAGCTAGCCGGGCTTCTGGGCCACACCGACTCAGCAGAGCTATACGTGGCATGGCAAGGTCAGGGGGAAGGGGCCTGTCAGACCCTGGATCCAGGCTCGTTGGGTAGCAGACAAGCTGACGAAGCATCCAAGCATTGGTGGTTCAGTGGTAGAATTCTCGCCTGCCAT
>NC_134357.1:289749777-289752277 GCF_048569485.1 Anomaloglossus baeobatrachus | reverse complement strand
GTGGTTAGCGCATGCTAAAGGGAAAAGCCATAAGCAGTCGCCCAACGTGGGGCTCGAACCCACGACCCTGAGATTAAGAGTCTCATGCTCTACCGACTGAGCTAGCCGGGCTTCTGGGCCACACCGACTCAGCAGAGCTATACGTGGCATGGCAAGGTCAGGGGGAAGGGGCCTGTCAGACCCTGGATCCAGGCTCGTTGGGTAGCAGACAAGCTGACGAAGCATCCAAGCATTGGTGGTTCAGTGGTAGAATTCTCGCCTGCCACGCGGGAGGCCCGGGTTCGATTCCCGGCCAATGCAGGACTGCTCTTTTCATCGGTTGGCAGAAATTTCAGCGCAACTCTTTTCTTCACTTTCTGAAACATTTGCTCGGTGAGCTTTAGACGTGTTACTGAAGTATTCAAGCGTTGGCGGTTCAGTGGTAGAATTCTCGCCTCCCAAGCGGGAGGCTGGGGTCTGATTTCTGACCAATGCAGTGTGCCTCTTTTTATCATTTGCCAGGAACTTCTGCTCATTTCCGGTCCTCACTTTCTAAAACTTTGAACTTTGGTTGCTTTTCTTTGCCTTCCAATCCTCTGGGGCCTTTCCAGCTCCTTATCCTCTAGGGCAGTGATCCCCAACTCCAGTCCTCAAGAGCCAGCAACAGTGCATGCTTTCACAGTTTCCTTCGTATAGCACAGGAGATGGAATTATCATCATCTGGAAGATAATTAAATTATCACCTGGGCAATAATGGGACAGCCGAGAAACATACACTGTTTTGGCAAACACTGCTCTTGGGTTATGAAGCTTCTTTTGTTTCGGAGTAGAAGGGGGGAACGTGGCATAGGGGTGGCTTGGTTGACGGTGGTTAGCGCATGCTAAAGGGAAAAGCCATAAGCAGTCGCCCAACGTGGGGCTCGAACCCACAACCCTGAGATTAAGAGTCTCATGCTCTACCGACTGAGCTAGCCGGGCTTCTGAGCCACACTGACTCAGCAGAGCTATACGTGGCATGGCAAGGTCAGGGGGAAGGGGCCTGTCAGACCCTGGATCCAGGCTCGTTGGGTAGCAGACAAGCTGACGAAGCATCCAAGCATTGGTGGTTCAGTGGTAGAATTCTTGCCTGCCACGCGGGAGGCCCGGGTTCGATTCCCGGCCAATGCAGGACTGCCCTTTTCATCGGTTGGCAGAAATTTCAGCGCAACTCTTTTCTTCACTTTCTGAAACATTTGCTCGGTGAGCTTTAGACGTGTTACTGAAGTATTCAAGCGTTGGCGGTTCAGTGGTAGAATTCTCGCCTCCCAAGCGGGAGGCTGGGGTCTGATTTCTGACCAATGCAGTGTGCCTCTTTTTATCATTTGCCAGGAACTTCTGCTCATTTCCGGTCCTCACTTTCTAAAACTTTGAACTTTGGTTGCTTTTCTTTGCCTTCCCATCCTCTGGGGCCTTTCCAGCTCCTTATCCTCTAGGGCAGTGATCCCCAACTCCAGTCCTCAAGAGCCAGCAACAGTGCATGCTTTCACAGTTTCCTTCGTATAGCACAGGAGATGGAATTATCATCATCTGGAAGATAATTAAATTATCACCTGGGCAATAATGGGACAGCCGAGAAACATACACTGTTTTGGCAAACACTGCTCTTGGGTTATGAAGCTTCTTTTGTTTTGGAGTAGAAGGGGGGAACGTGGCATAGGGGTGGCTTGGTTGACGGTGGTTAGCGCATGCTAAAGGGAAAAGCCATAAGCAGTCGCCCAACGTGGGGCTCGAACCCACGACCCTGAGATTAAGAGTCTCATGCTCTACCGACTGAGCTAGCCGGGCTTCTGGGCCACACCGACTCAGCAGAGCTATACGTGGCATGGCAAGGTCAGGGGGAAGGGGCCTGTCAGACCCTGGATCCAGGCTCGTTGGGTAGCAGACAAGCTGATGAAGCATCCAAGCATTGGTGGTTCAGTGGTAGAATTCTTGCCTGCCACGCGGGAGGCCTGGGTTCGATTCCCGGCCAATGCAGGACTGCTCTTTTCATCGGTTGGCAGAAATTTCAGCGCAACTCTTTTCTTCACTTTCTGAAACATTTGCTCGGTGAGCTTTAGACGTGTTACTGAAGTATTCAAGCGTTGGCGGTTCAGTGGTAGAATTCTCGCCTCCCAAGCGGGAGGCTGGGGTCTGATTTCTGACCAATGCAGTGTGCCTCTTTTTATCATTTGCCAGGAACTTCTGCTCATTTCCGGTCCTCACTTTCTAAAACTTTGAACTTTGGTTGCTTTTCTTTGCCTTCCAATCCTCTGGGGCCTTTCCAGCTCCTTATCCTCTGGGGCAGTGATCCCCAACTCCAGTCCTCAAGAGCCAGCAACAGTGCATGCTTTCACAGTTTCCTTCGTATAGCACAGGAGATGGAATTATCATCATCTGGAAGATAATTAAATTATCACCTGGGCAATAAAGGGACAGCCGAGAAACATACACTGTTTTGGCAAACACTGCTCTTGGGTTATGAAGCTTCTTTTGTTTCGGAGTA
>NC_134357.1:289019777-289112277 GCF_048569485.1 Anomaloglossus baeobatrachus | reverse complement strand
CGTTCAACAAATTGAACGTGCCGCACATACGATAGGGGCGTTGCAAATCGCATACGATATCGTATGCGAAATTGCAACGTGTAAAGCAGGCTTTAGGTCTCCACTTTTAATATACTTCTGCAGTTTGTAATGAATTGTGATTCTTCACCAATGCATAAGTCTTGTTCAAACATTGTCTTTTTCAGGCAGATTCTGAACCACCCTGAAAAAGCTCTGAAAATAAAACTATATATAGATTTATAAAAAAAAAAAAAAAATGAACATACACACAGCAATGTTAAAAAGACTTGTGACATTTTTTAAACCACTTCAGGCTTCAAAAGCTGTCAAAAGAAGGGAGTGGTCTATACTTGTGGGGGCTTCAGGAAAAGGAGTTTAGAAAAACATCATAGAAAAAGGTTTAGGTAAACCCTGCCAACGTTTTCCTGAAGGGATTTATACTTCAAAAACTATTTGGCTGCACCGGCATTTAATAAGATGCCTTTGCAAATTTAAGGGAATTAGTCACCAGATTTTTGCTGCCTCATTGAGAACTGCAGAATGTGGAAGCAGAAACCATGATGCATCACTTAGGCTGCTTTCACACATCCGGTTTTTCCTGTGCAGCACAATGCGGCGCTTTGCAAAAAAACCGCAACCGTTTTTTTTTTGCTGCCAGTTGCGATTTTTTTTGCATAGACTTACATTAGTGCCGCATTGTGCCGCATGGGCTTGCGTTCCGTCCAGTTTTTGCCGCATGCGGCAGATTTAGCTAATGCGGAGGCCGGATAGAACGTTGCCTGGCACGTTTTTTTGTGCGGCAAAAAAAAAAAAACGCATCTCGCCGCATCCGGCCGATGCGGTGCATTTTCCAATGCATCCCTATGGATGCCGGATGCGGCAAAAACCGCATCCGGCTGCCGCATGCGTTTTTTGCCACTGCGCATGCTCAGTAGCATGCCGCAAGCGGCAAAAAACGGACGGGCCGCATTTAAAAAAACTTATGCAAAGGATGCGGGGTTTTCACCGCATCCAATGCATAGGTTGCACAGCCGGATTGAGCCGCACAGCTCAAACAGGATGTGTGAAAGCAGCCTTATTGAGCTGCTATCAATGTGTTTAAAATCCCTGTTTTACCTGCTGCAGATTTACCAGTTCTCTGAAGGTTGAGCTCTGTGTAACCCTGCCCACCCCACTTTGATCTGGCAACTTTTTGTAAATGCAGTGGAACCTCGGATTACGAGTAACTTGGTGTGCGAGTATTTCGCTATACGAGCAAAACTTGCTGTAAATTTGTAACTCAGTTTACGAGCAAATACTCACCGCACACACATCCGGGTCCGTACTTTCACCACGCTCTGAGCTGCTCTTGCAGTCCGCACAAACATGCACACATACACGCACACACATTATGCTCACCTTACCTTCTGATCCCTCGCTGGCCTCCTGGTTCTTGTAGTCCGCAGGCACAGGATGTGTATCAGGTTACCATCGCGACGATGGAGGAACTTCCGCTGTCTTTGTTTCTCAAAGGCAGTGCGCTGACCAATCAGAGGCAAGTGGCTCCTGAGTATGACGTTGACGCTGACAGCGGAAACTCCTGCATCGTCGCGCATTGTTACCAGATACACATCCTGTACCTGCGGACTACAAGAAACAGGAGGCCGGCGAGGGAACAGAGGATAGGTGAGCAGTGTGTGTCTGTGTGTGTGTGTGTGTGTGTGTGTGTGTGTGTAATGGCACAATAGGGGGCATTGCACAAGTTGTGCAACGAATTGTCTGAGCTTCCATTATTTCCTATGGGACATTTTGCTTTGCTAGAAGAGTAACTTGGTTTACAAGCACACTCCCAGAATGGATGGTTCTCTTAAACCAAGGTTCCACTGTATTATGCATAGGCAGAGAGCTGCTAATCAATGGTGGGGGCGGGGTTATGTACAGCTCATGAATGTGGAGGACTACCTGGCTTTAGGTTTACTAGTCCTCTAGCGATAATCTTCTGCTGATAAAACTGCAATTATATAAAATCTACCATAGGCAGCCCAGTTAGTGACACATCGCTGGAATAAGGGTCTCTATATTATGTTCAATCTATTTTTATTGGAAGTTATCAGAATTACAAAAAAAACAAAATAGAGTCATATAACAAGTTATGCAAAGAAAGCAACCTGCAGAGAGCAGCCTGCCGGTGTCCCGTACAAGGAGCATATCGATTCTTAGGCATTTTCAAAACCTTTGAAACGTGTGTAATGATGAACACAACAAGTTCGTGGATTTGCAGTACCAAAATTGAAATTCAGAGAATATATGCAAAGAACGTATTCTTATTCAAAACTTCAAAAATTTAAAGATTATGCCGATGTTCAGACTGCTAGTATTAAGAGAAGCAAGCTCAGGAGTAGAAATGTCAAATTTCAAATTTAGAAGCGGGGATCAAGCAAGCCTAGTAAGTTAATACTTTAGTATTCCCTCGCTCAATGGAAAAAACTTGCTGACCGGAGCCATTAAAATTGTGAATGAAACAACAAAAATATATATAAAATAATATATACATATCTCTCATTATTCCAATATAAGATCAGCAGAAAGAAGGGAATTTTGTTTACTTACCGTAAATTCCTTTTCTTCTAGCTCCAATTGGGAGACCCAGACAATTGGGTGTATAGCTTCTGCCTCCGGAGGCCACACAAAGTATTACACTTAAAAGTGTAAAGCCCCTCCCCTTCTGCCTATACACCCCCCGTGCCTCACGGGCTCCTCAGTTTTGGTGCAAAAGCAAGAAGGAG
This sequence comes from Anomaloglossus baeobatrachus, assembly GCF_048569485.1. Classification (NCBI taxonomy): domain Eukaryota; kingdom Metazoa; phylum Chordata; class Amphibia; order Anura; family Aromobatidae; genus Anomaloglossus; species Anomaloglossus baeobatrachus. The sequence goes on along the minus strand of NC_134357.1, from coordinate 289,109,512 downwards.
GAAAGTTATAAATTGGTTTAAAGTAAATTCAGTCCGAAGAAATTTCGGAGAACTGAAACCATTGAACATGAACAACATGTGTACCCAAAGAACAACAGCCCGAAGGGAACAGGGGCGGGTGCTGGGTCTCCCAATTGGAGCTAGAAGAAAAGGAATTTACGGTAAGTAAACAAAATTCCCTTCTTCTTTGTCGCTCCATTGGGAGACCCAGACAATTGGGACGTCCAAAAGCAGTCCCTGGGTGGGTAAAGTAAAACCTCGAAATAGAGCTGTAAAACGGCCCCTTCCTACAGGTGGGCAACCGCCGCCTGAAGGACCTGCCTTCCTAGGCTGGCATCTGCCGAAGCATAGGTATGTACCTGATAGTGTTTCGTGAAAGTGTGCAGGCTCGACCAGGTAGCTGCCTGACACACCTGCTGAGCCGTAGCCTGGTGCCGCAAAGCCCAGGACGCACCCACGGCTCTGGTAGAATGGGCTTTCAGCCCTGAGGGAACCGGAAGCCCAGAAGATCGGTAAGCTTCGAGAATAGGTTCCTTGATCCACCGAGCCAGGGTTGATTTGGAAGCCTGTGACCCTTTACGCTGGCCAGCGACAAGGACAAAGAGTGCATCCGAGCGGCGCAGGGGCGCCGTACGAGAAATGTAGAGTCTGAGTGCTCTCACCAGATCTAACAAGTGCAAATCCCTTTCACATTGGTGAACTGGATGAGGACAAAAAGAGGGTAAGGAGATATCCTGATTGAGATGAAAGGGGGATACCACCTTAGGGAGAAATTCCGGAACCAGACGCAGAACCACCTTGTCCTGGTGAAACACCAGGAAAGGGGCTTTGCATGACAGCGCTGCTAGCTCAGACACTCTCCGAAGTGATGTGACTGCTACTAGGAAGGCCACTTTCTGCGAAAGGCGTGAGAGAGGAATATCCCTCATTGGCTCGAAAGGTGGTTTCTGAAGAGCCATCAGCACCCTGTTCAGATCCCAGGGTTCTAACGGCCGCTTGTAAGGAGGGACTATGTGACAAACCCCCTGCAGGAACGTGCGTACCTGTGGAAGTCTGGCTAGGCGCTTCTGAAAGAACACAGAGAGCGCTGAGACTTGTCCCTTAAGGGAGCCGAGCGACAAACCTTTTTCCAATCCGGATTGAAGGAAGGAAAGAAAAGTGGGCAAGGCAAATGGCCAGGGAGAAAAACCCTGATCAGAGCACCAAGATAAGAAGATCCTCCACGTCCTGTGGTAGATCTTGGCGGACGTTGGTTTCCTAGCCTGTCTCATAGTGGCAATGACCTCTTGAGATAACCCTGAAGACGCTAGGATCCAGGACTCAATGGCCACACAGTCAGGTTGAGGGCCGCAGAATTCAGATGGAAAAACGGTCCTTGAGACAGCAAGTCTGGTCGGTCTGGTAGTGCCCACGGTTGGCCCACCGTGAGATGCCACAGATCCGGGTACCACGACCTCCTCGGCCAGTCTGGAGCGACGAGGATGGCGCGGCGGCAGTCGGACCTGATCTTGCGTAACACTCTGGGCAACAGTGCCAGAGGAGGAAACACATAAGGGAGTTGAAACTGCGACCAATCCTGAACTAAAGCGTCTACCGCCAGAGCTCTGTGATCTTGAGACCGTGCCATGAATGTCGGGACCTTGTGGTTGTGCCGGGATGCCATTAGGTCGACGTCCGGCATCCCCCAGCGGCAACAGATCTCCTGAAACACGTCCGGGTGAAGGGACCATTCCCCTGCGTCCATGCCCTGGCGACTGAGAAAGTCTGCTTCCCAGTTTTCTACGCCCGGGATGTGAACTGCGGATATGGTGGAGGCTGTGGCTTCCACCCATAGCAGAATCCGCCGGACTTCCTGGAAGGCTTGCCGACTGCGTGTTCCGCCTTGGTGGTTGATGTATGCCACCGCTGTGGAGTTGTCCGACTGAATTCGGATCTGCTTGCCTTCCAGCCACGGCTGGAACGTCTTTAGGGCAAGATACACTGCCCTTATCTCCAGATCATTGATCTGAAGGGAGGACTCTGGCTGAGTCCAAGTACCCTGAGCCCTGTGGTGGAGAAAAACCGCTCCCCACCCTGACAGGCTCGCGTCCGTCGTGACCACCGCCCAGGATGGGGGCAGGAAGGATTTCCCCTTCGACAGAGAAGTGGGAAGAAGCCCCCACTGAAGGGAAGCCTTGGCTGTCCGAGAAAGGGAGACGTTCCTGTCGAGGGATGTCGACTTCCTGTCCCATTTGCGGAGAATGTCCCATTGAAGTGGACGCAGATGAAACTGCGCAAAAGGAACTGCCTCCATTGCTGCTACCATCTTCCCTAGGAAGTGCATGAGGCGCCGCAAGGGGTGTGACTGGCCTTGAAGGAGAGATTGCACCCCTGTCTGTAGTGAACGCTGTTTGTCCAGCGGAAGCTTCACTATCGCTGAGAGAGTATGAAACTCCATGCCAAGATATGTCCTCTGAGGTCTACTTCTTCAAAACAATTTATGGAAGTCAGGTGAATCCCTAAACATTATCCAATCGTTCCAGGTCCTGTAAAATTTATCTCTGGTGTCCACGCCCTCGGCTGCAAGCTCCTCCATCCTACAAATATTTGCCATCTCCATGTACCACTCGGAAATAGGAGGGATTATGGAAGTTTTCCAGTATCTAGGAATGGTGGAGCGTGCCGCCGCAAGGCAGAACCGCAGAATATCTCGCTTATGATATGTGATAGCGTGAGGTAAGACGGAGAGGAGTGTTATCTTGGGACAGTTCTCAACTGTTTTCCCAGTTATGAGATGGTAGTGCGAGAGTACTTTTTGCCAGAACTGTTGTATTCCTTCACATTCCCACCAAATGTGTGTCATCGTGCCAACCTCCCGTTCACATCTCCAACACATTGCTGACACCGTAGGGAATATTGAATGAAGCTTAGCTGGAAATTGGTACCATCTCGTTAAGATTTTAAATTTTTTTTCCTGTGTGGCGCACGTAGCTGATAATTTATGTGTGAATAAAAAGCATTTTTCCCATTCAGCTGGTGAGATATGTTGTTTCAGCTCACTTTCCCAAGCCAACTGGTAGCCTCGTTTGCCTGAGGTCCCAATTTCATTGAGAATGCTGTACAGCTGAGAAACCGGGCGTTCAGGCTGATCTTTTTTCGTAAACAGTTCTTCAATGGAGTTGTATGTGTCTCGAACTCGGCCACTGGACCCCAGCGCGGATACAAAGGCCTGCAGCTGGAAAAATTCCAACCACTTCCTTCCCCCGCCCAGATGCTGAGCTTGAAAAAATTGGAGGGACGGAACCTTGCCATCAATCAGGATGCTCCCCAACCGGGTGTCCTCCTCTGCCCTCCAGCCGAGAAAGCTTCTTTGTTGATATCCTGGGCGGAACGATGGAGTGGAGAATAAAGGTGTGAGAGGACCAATATGTTGTGTAGGGGATAACTTATTGGATATTGTATGCCAGACCCTAAGAGTGTCTTTGGTGAAGTCTGAGTATGAACCCACCTCAGAGAGGTCAGTGATGGGCAGCCATGGAAGGTGACTAAGTGGTATCTCCAGCCCCTCCTGCTCCACCTGTATCCACTGCTTGGAGACCTTGTTAAAATGCCAGTCCACCAGGCGGGACATGGCCGCAGCCTGCATGTAGCCCCTAAAATTGGGGAGACCGGCCCCACCCAGTGCCCTAGGGAGGGTCAGGGTGCGGAGATTAATTCTAGGCTTCAACCTACCCCACACGAAACGAATGATGGCTGATTGAAGGCTACAAAAGAAGCTGGAGGGGGGGGAAATGGGGATAGTCTGAAAATAATATAAAAAACGTGGCAGAATGTCCATTTTCACCACATTCATTCTACCCATCCATGATAATTTTAGACCCCCGTAAGATTTAAAGTTTTTGATTGTGCTCTCTAGCAGTGGTAGGTAATTGAGTGTGTAGAGCTTCGAGATGTCTGTCGGTATGTGGATGCCCAAGTATTTGATGGTGGAAGGTCGCCATTTAAATGGGAAGTTGTCCCTTGCCCTTGTAACGTCCTCCTGAGACAGCGAAATATTTAAGGCTTCTGACTTTGTGAGGTTAACTTTAAAGTTACTATGGAGGCTGAATCTTTCGAACTCTTTCATTATGGCTGGGCACGAAATATGGGGTTGGGAGACATATACTAGTAGGTCATCCGCATACAATGCAATTTTATGGTGTTTATCCCCGACCTGAATCCCCTTAATGTTTATGTTTCCCCTAAGTGCGTTGGCTAAGTGTTCCATGACCACTACGTATAAGAGAGGGGACAAGGGGCAACCCTGTCTAGTCCCATTTCTCACCGCAATGGAAGAAGATAATGTCCCGTTAATTCTCACTCTGGCTGATGGATTATCATATAGAGCATTAATTCTCTGTAAGAACCGGGGTCCCAAACCCAATTGCTCCAGAGCTGCCTTCAGAAAGCTCCAATGGACCCTGTCGAAGGCCTTCTCTGCATCAATACTCAGAAGACCCAATGGGATTGATTTTTTCTTGGCCTTAGCAAAAAGGGATAAGAGTTTTGATCGTATTATCTCTTGCCTCCCGACCCTTAATGAACCCAACTTGGTCCAAGTTAATAACGGAGGGCAGGAGTGGTGCCAGCTTGTCGGCTAATAACTTGGAATAAAGTTTAAGGTCTATATTCAAAATAGATATGGGTCTATAGTTTGAAGCTAGAGATGGAGGGTCTCTATATTATACTGCTCTCAGATCAGGTGGCATAAACCTAGTGATAGATTCCCTTTAAAGGCAGTGTTTGAGCACTGTGACGTAACGCGAGAGCAAAGGACAAGACTAAAGGTCCAGTCACACTAAGCAACTTACCAGCGATCCCAACAACGATAGGGATCGCTGGTAAGTTGCTAGGAGGTTGCTGGTGAGATGTCACACTGCAACGCTCCAGCGATCCCACCAGCAACCTGACCTGGCAGGCATCGCTGGAGCGTGGCTACACAAGTTGCTGGTGAGCTCACCAGCAACCAGTGACAAGCCCCCAGCGCCGCGTGGAAGCTGCTGCGCTTGGTAACTAAGGTAAATATCGGGTAACCAACCCGATATTTACCTTGGTTACCACCGCACGGAGCTACACGTGCAGAGAGCAGGGAGCAGCGCACACTGAGCGCTGGCTCCCTGCTCTCGTAGTTACAGCACACATCGGGTTAATTACACGATGTGTCCTGCAGCTACATGTGCACAGAGCAGGGAGCAGCGCACAATGCTTAGCGCTGGCTCCCTGCTCTCCTAGTTACAGCACACATGGGGTTAATTTCCCGATGTGTGCTGTAGCTACATGTGCACAGAGCAGGGAGCAGCGCACAATGCTTAGCGCTGGCTCCTTGCTCTCCTAGTTACAGCACACATCGGGTTAATTAACCCGATGTGTCCTGCAGCTACATGTGCACACAGCAGGAGCCGGCAGCACAGGCAGTGAGAGCGGAGGAGGCTGGTATCAAAGGTAAATATCGGGTAACCAAGGACAGGGCTTCTTGGTTACCCGATGTTTACATTGGTTACCAGCCTCCACAGAACCCGGCTCCTGCTGCCTGCACATTTAGTTGTTGCTGTCTCGCTGTCACACACAGCGATCTGTGCTTCACAGCGGGACAGCAACAACTAAAAAATGGCCCAGGACATTCAGCAACAACCAACGACCTCACAGCAGGGGCCAGGTTGTTGCTGGATGTCACACACAGCAACATCACTAGCAACGTCACAAAAGTTGTTCGTTAGCAGCGATGTTGCTAGCAATGTTGCTTAGTGTGACGGGGCCTTAAGGAGGTCACCAATTCTTCCATCACAGGCAGCTCACCCAGCATTACTACTCAATTCAGAATATCACTGGTGATTATGCTAGTAAAACGTACATGACATTGGAGTAATTCTGTCCTTCAGCCACACAATGATTGGGTAGATGTATATATTGTAGCCACAGTGCGGTAACATTTTCCACAATGTAAGTAGAAATAAAGAAGCTAAAGGAATTTATGGAGTTGAAAATATGTAAGAATGCTGCGTTGTGTGGAGAGATTTTCCTACCGACTTCCTGACAAGTAATCCAAGAAACAGCAAACTGTGGGCCGCCTCTCCTCAGCCTGAGATGGCAGCCAACCAGCTTTCCTTCATTTAGAAGCAGCACTCCAGAAACTGGGTTTTCCAGGGCTGGAGTGTCACATTAAATTTAAGTCCCCGTCAAATACTCAGCTTCCGATGGCTTCGTTTATCAGCACCACTCTGGTGCCCATAACGTCTGACTGGCCTGAAGTTACATCACAAGTTCCCAATACGGCTCTATGAGAGGCAGATCAAGGCGAGAAAGAGGCTGTCATAGACTTGTATTGAGTTGCAAACTCCAGCACACTCCATGAAAAACTGGAGCTGCCATCAGATCACAAATCCCTGGATACCGACCGGAGAGACGCTGAAAAAGGTGAAGACAGTAGCAGTTGAGAAGAAGACATGGGCCTGGGCCAAAAATATATATATAAAAAAAAAAAAACTGACGTGGTGCATTAATAGAAAATGCTGACATATCTTCTACACATGGCAACTAAAGGATTATAAGTACATATTTAGTTCCTTGATGGCACAGACTCATTCTTAAAAAGCTATTGGAATTGGATTATTGAGATGGCTTATACCATAAATATCTAGGAGGAAAAAAAAAGGGAATCCATATTACTGTCAAGAACGAGGACCCCAAAAACGTGAAAACTTGTCAAGTCTCCCATACCAGAATAGAGACTGACACATTGTTACATACATGGACATGTCTGCTTCCACCTGGATATCTAAGGAAGCATCGCGGCAGGACAGGAATAAGGAAAACCTGCGGGTCTCAGAAATGCATCAGATATGTGAATATGTAACCAGGCTCGGAGACCAGGTGGATATCCCGCAGCAGGAGGCTGGAAATGCGGAGCTCTGGAGCTGCCCAGCCTTCTGATAGCAGCCTCGGCCAGGTACTGCTCATCTGCCCCCTATTTATTAGAATGGAAGGCAGATGTACAGTACATGGCTGTGGCCACTATCAGAAGACTACGGAGCTCCGGAACTGAGCATTTCTGACCTCCTGCTGCCGCAGCTGGGACCAAGAACAGCTGATCAGTGTGGGTGCGGAGTGTCGAATTCGGCCGATTAGACCATGATGACCTAGCCTAAGGAAAGACCATCAATGTTATAGTAGTCAACAACCTCTTTAAAAGCACAGCTAAAAACTTGTGAATAAGGGTAATGTAATATTGTCACGTAGTCCCCAAAGTCAGTGTTCTTAAATAGGCACCTGGCACCCCAGTATGACAATGGATGCCATAAGTGTCTACAATGGCTACTTTTAAAGCACCTTTGCACTATTTTGGTATAGTCTCTTAACGTTCCTATTCTATTTTTTTTATAATTTTTAATTAAGTTGCAACTAGCCAACAGGTCTCCATATATCCAAATGAGTTGGAACTTGTAGATCTATTTAACGACAGCTTTGACCAATCACATTCCCTGCTGCTTTTTGGTAAATTGGAGGTCACATGGCAGATCAATAGGCCCCATCACACACAGAGATAAATGTTTGGCAGATCTGTGGTTGCAGTGAAATCATGGACATATTGTTCCATTTGTACACAGCCACAAACCTGGCACTGATTGTCCACAATTACACTGCAACCACAGATTTCTCTCTGTGTTATAGGGCCTAATGAGTTGTTCGCATTATCAGTACTGTAAATAATCAATTCCTATCTTGTCATGTTAGGACATATAATGACAATTAGATCAGTTGGACTCTGACCTCTGGGACCTTCACGCCAAGTCTGAAGACTGATAATACAAAAGTTTTCCTCGTCCCTTTCCTAGCTTTGTTGGCACTGTTGTACACCCGCCAAGCAGGAAACAAACACAACTCTATTCAAGTGAATAGAACAATGTTGCAATTGCATGCACCGCAGGTGGTGGTGAGCGCCGCTGTGCAGGGAAAATCTATCAACAAGTCACAGCTCATAAATCATCACGTGGCCCCATCATTCTCAGAACCCACGTCCAGGCCTGTCAATAAGGCATCATTTTTAATGTCTGGAAGAATCCTTCAAAAGATGGGGATATAGCAGTGGGGAACCAAGAAATTACAAAACCGGTAAGAGATTAGCTGAATTGATTCATTCCTAAATCATAATGGTTGGAAAGCCCAGTTAAGGAGAAAACATTAAAATACAGGCTTTAATTTGTAATTTCTTGCTAATATACAGCATCGCAAAAGTGAGTACACCCCTCACATTTTTGTAAATATTTTATTAGATCTTTTCATAGGACAACACTAAAGATAAGACACTTTGATGCAATGTAAAGTAGTCAGTGTACAGCTTGTATAAGGCTATGCGCACACACTGCGAATTTGTTTCTCCAGAAAAAAAACGCACCTTCTAGCAGAAAAAGGCACCTACCTGCGGAAAATACGCACCAAACACGCATGCGTTTTCACCACGTTTTTCACTGCAGTTTTTTTAACATTGTAAGGCTATGTGCGCACAGTGCGTTTTTCGCTGTGTTTTTGCGCATTTTTCGGGTGCGTTTTTGGCCTCAAAACTGCCTGACTTTGCTTCCCCAGCAAAGTCTATGAGTTTTCAATTTTGCTGTCCGCACACAACTGTTTTTTTAAGCTGCGTTTTTGAGCTTAAAAAAAAAAATAATGGACATGTCAATTCTTTCCTGCGTTTTTCTGCGTTTTCCCCCCATGCAATGCATTGGAAAACCGCAGAAAAACGCCACAAAACGCAGCCAAAAACACACCAAATCGCGGTAAAAACGCATGCGTTTTTTGCCGCGTTTTTGTGCGTTTTTAGCGGCCAAAAACGCACAAAAACGCAGCGTCAAAAAAATGCAGCGTGTGAACTTAGCCTAAATGGAAAAATACAGAAAAACGCAGAAAAGAAGTGACATACTACTACTTTTTGCTGCAGAAATTCTGCAGCAAAACCTGTAAGGAAAAAAGATGCAACGTGCGCACAGCATTTTGGATTTTTCATAGACTTTGCTGGGGAAGGGCTACATGAATCTTATGGACAAAAACTGCACCAATTCTGCAGCATAAAACGCAGTGTGCGCACAGGCCCTAACAGGGTAAATTTGGTGTGTCCTCTAAATAACTCACCACAGCTTCACCACCCGTTTTTTTCATCCCCTTCTTCCAAGGGCCACAACTCTTATTTATTTATCAACCAATAAAGCCATATGAGTGCTTGTTTTTTACGGGACAAGTTGTACTTTTGAATGACACCATGCGTTCTGCCTCATTGTAGTGGAAAATGGAAAAAAAAAATTATAAGGGTGGTGAAATTACAAAAAAAATAAAAAGTGCAATTCCACGATTGTTTTTTTTATTCTTTTAATTTACAGTGTTCGCTATATGGTGAAACTGATCTGGTATTAGGATTTTTCAGGTCAGTACGAGTTCATAGATACCAAACATGTATATCTTTACTCTTCATTAAATGGTGAAAAAAAAATTAACGCTTGTAAAAAAAAAAAAAAAAAAAAAATTTCGCTTTTGTCGCCATTTTCCGAGACCCGTAGCGTTCTCTTTTATTTTCGGGATCTGGGGCTCAGCAATGGCTTTCTTTGGGTCTTGAGCTGGAGTTTTTAATTACACCATTTTTTGGTAGGTGTGATGTTTTGATTGCCTGTTATTGCATTTTAATGCAATGTTGCGGCAACCAAAAAGCACAAGGTCTCCAAGATCCTCTTGCTCCGTGGTATCATCATGGAGGTGTGGACGAGGATTTCTTTAGTGAAGCTCCAGTGAACTCCGTGACCAAGAGAGTTAAGGCAGTGTTTAGAAACAATGGTGGCCACATAAAATATTGACACTTTGGCACAATTTAGCCATTATCACTTAGAGGTGCTCACTTTTGTTGCCAGCGATTTTGACATTAATGGCTGTGTGTTATTTAGAGGCCACACCAAATTTACACTGTTATACAAACTGTACACTGTCTACTTTACATCAAAGTCTCAGATCTTCAGTTTTGTTCCATGAAAAGTTATAATAAAATATTTTTTAAGAAAATGTGGCGGGTGTACTAACTTTTGTGATATACTGTAATTGGTTTACACATAAAAATCCCATAAGCGCATGTACATTCAAACAATAAAAGTTGCAGTGAAATGTACAGAAATACAGATAAATCAAGATACTAACCTGGACCAAGTAACGGGGATCGGTTTTGCTGGGCACTTGACTGATGAGGTGGCTGTGGTTCCACCAAGCTATTACTTGGAGGAGTGATTGGGGTGGTGTTGGTGTTTGGTGATGGGGCAGTCTGAACCACGGTGCTATTTCTGTCCCACATATTTACAGTTTTACTGTAATTGTTCGGGTCTCCCCAAGCTGAGGTACCATCATCAATTTCCATTTTACGGCGTATGGACGGTGGTGAAGGCTCTTCCCAGCCACTAGGCTCAGTATTTGCATCCTTCTGCTTGACTGACGGTGGTGATTGCACTGGTCCTCCAACCCACACGGATCCAGCCTGTTTTACAGATGCAGATCCTCCCCAACCACTCACATTGTTGTCTTGGGGTTTGTTACCCCAGTTTTGCTGAGGAGTTTTCAAGGGTTCCCCCCAACCAGTACCCGGATTTGCCTTAGTGCTTGTGCCATTTCCCCACCCACTGGTCCCAGACCGTGAATTTTCACTCCACCCCGTTCCAGACTTTCCATCACTGTCCCACCCAGCTGCATTTTTCTTTCCATCAGTCATATGTGTTGGAACAGGTGGCGCATCATTCCAGTCTCCCCCACCAGCTGGCCAGCTGGGATTTGATTTCTGTCCCTCTCCCCAGCCTGGGGGTTTGGACTTATGAGGCTCACTCCAAGTTGGAGACTTGTCCTCTTGATTAGTGGGCCCGCTCCAAGCGTGACCACTTTTGGCAGCAGCATTGACAACAGTAGAGCTCGTAGGATCTCCCCACCCCCCTGGACCATTTGGCGCTTTATTTTCTACCCAACCTGCATTTACAGGAGCAGATATAGGTTGGGGGCCAACCCATCCTGATACTGAAGAGGTATTTGAACTGTTCATGATGGACCCTTCACTCTTCCGCCCTGAGTTTGGGGGCTGTGCGTTTGTACAGCTCCAAGCTTCAGTCCCAATAGTCTTCTTGTCAGGCCGCTGAAATTCATCAAATTCCCATGCAATATTTTGCTTAACTGGGACTTGTCCCCAACCTGTATTGGAGAGGACCCTTGGATCAAGGTCTTGTCTTGGCAACTGCATCTGCCCCTGATCTGGCAAACCCTTGTCCCCTTGTTGAGCTTCTCCCACCCTTCCTTCATTCTGATTTCCAGCACTGTCGTTTGATGATGTCCCAGACGATACAGATTTGGCCCTTGAGTTAGTTTGATCACTTCCCTGCTGAGGAGGATTCTGAATGGTAATACTATCCCACCCTGTTGATCCTTTTCCATTGATGTCATTACTGGAATGCTGGTTTGGAGCCTTAACCCATTCCCCATTCATGTTGTTGTTTGTGCCACGGTTTGGTTGACTCCAAGGTCCAGAATGCATATTTCCATTACTTCTTCCTCTACCCCATGCCAGTACTCCCGGGCTGGTAGGTGGTCCTGAATCCCATGCACTAACACCTGTTCCATCTTTCTGAGCCACACATCCAGATCCATTTTGTTTAGCATTTACTGCTGTACTAGCAGTATCTCCAGTTTCCTGATTAAACCCAGAACTGCAGTTTCCAGAAGCAGGGCCACCTGGTGATAAACCCCAGACCGAACTGCCTGTGCTGTCACCACCAACCCCACTTACTTGAGAAACTGAACCATTAGCACCAGGAAGGCTTTGCAGGTGTGGTGGGATGATGCTCCCCATTCCAACAGCCATTCCCCAGTTGGGCAGTCCATTTGTCTGCATTGCATTAATGGGGTTTGGTGAAGAATTCATGGGGTTAGTGTTATTTGGTCCATCAGTGTTAAGGTTCTGAGGTTGTATGCTGAAAGACACATTCTGAGAAGTGGACGTTTGTGGTTCTGTGCTCTCTTGTGACTGCAAATTTCTCCAAGCACCTAAGGTACCTGCAGTGTTTCCATTCTGGTTGCTGATATTCTGACCTATGGCACTGACTGGACTGCAAATATTTGAAGGGTTACCTCCACTTAAAGGTCCTTCATGTCCAAGCACAGGCCAGGCAGCTGGATTGGCATTAGGGTTAAGGTTAAGATTAACGCCGGTATTTGAGTTGGAAGAACCCCAGCAGTTCTGACTCCTACCCTCTCCAATCATGCTTTCCACCTTTACTTCCCCACTAGTGGAGGAGCAGTGTGTAATGCTAGAGTTGGAGCCAGACCCTGGACCCCAAACCCTTGCCAAGTTTCCATTCCCATTTGCTCCACCAGCTCCAATGGCACTCTGGTTAGAAGTGCTTTGGATGAGTGCTCCATTGGCGCCATTATTGCCATTTGATTTCTTTGTATGTCCAGTGAAGTTGCCTTGGGCACTCGTTGTAGCCATGCTACTTTTCTCTGAGCCACAGTTGGAGGCAGAGTCAGTGTCTGTAGTACATTCTGAGGCAGATTCAGTCTCAGTTCCTGTAATGGAAGGCCACGCTTCCTTGTCAGTCCTGTCTATTATCACTTTATCCCAGCTATAACCGGTTTCACCTCGGAGTGTAGGCTGCGGTCCCCAATGGGAATTTTCATAATGGTCTCCAAGACCACTGTGACTGAGATCTGGAAAAGAAAAACAAAAGAAAAAATGTCACAAGTTGACATGAGAAAAAAAAAAATCACACATTATTGGATAAATAACATAGTAATTTTCTTCTAAATGCCAATATAATGTAAGATTGGGCACTGATAATTGTGTGCAAGTGTGTCATACACTGTCCGCATATACTAGCAAATGGCATAGCTATAACTATAGAAAAGATTTGAGTCTTTAACGCAAAAGGTTTTATGCAAAAAGTATCAAATATATTTTATTAAATTTTACACATGTAAAAAGAGACATACACAGTTCGGTGTGATCCAAAAGCCCAGAATTAAGGAACCCCAACCCTGGAGATATGCAAAAAAAAAAAAAAAAAAGTATATGGTACAGATCCTTAGCATAACACAGTACATACAGTCTCAAGAATATAATAAAAGTTGGTAAATAACGATTTAGCCCTCCAAAAAATTCATAGTTTGCAGGGCCCCAGTTATATTTATTGGTGCATAGATGAGCCAACTGGGGCAGTATTGAAAGAACGTACAATTTTATGCCTGTATAATATTCTATAGGTGTGTACTGGAAGGAAATTAGGCTGGACAAGTCTATTATAAGGTTTATTTTAACAAATTAAAGTTCTTTCCTATTCCATTCACATCTAAGAAGCTCAAGAAAGTCACGCTGTGACCTGTAAGGGCCCCTCACTTCTCATAACCCTACAGTACAACTTGGCAGTAAGCCATGCTATTGTTGTCCCTTCCGTCCCCAACTCCCCCAAGAAGGTACATGCCATAATATACATGAAGAAGTTTCAGTTATAATTTGGAGATAGTGATTACATTAAGATGTAAAGAGGCACAAATAAATACTGTCTTTTCACATTTTCTATATGGGCAGGTGAATCTTGCTAAATATCAAGTTATAGTTTTTTGCTGATGGAGTTTGTTCAACTCTGAAACACGTAGATGACTAAAACGGCCCTTTTGTTTAACACCATCATGTATATTGGAGGTGTTCTTGACCAGCTGATTATGCGTATAACCCTTTCCACTATTGCAAGTTATACTATATGACCTAATAGCACTAAACTGGGCTGTACCAAGAAGACAAAACAAAAAAAAAAATAAAAACAGCAGCAGGCCTGGGATGAAGGGTAGGTTAGGCTGCTGACTAGAGATAGATATATATATGCAGAAGGAAAAAAAAAAAAAAAAAAAGATTTTATATATAATATATATGTATAGGTATATATAAAATATTTTTTTTTGTTCAGGGTCCAAAGTGCGAATTCTCTGCACAACAGGGAAGCACTAATTGTCCTGTTGAGAGAGTGGTGCATGTCACAAGAGTAGTCAAGCGCCCACCATAAACAATTGCCTGTAGAGAAAAGACTAAAGGGGGCTTTACACGCTACGATATCAGTGCCGATATCGCTAGCGTGCGTACCCGCCCCCCATCGTTTGTACGACACGGGCATATCGCTGCCCGTCGCACACAAAAATCGCGCACTGCCGTCACACGCACTTACCTGCCCTGCGACATCGCTCTGGCCGGCGATCCGCCTCCTTTCTAAGCGATGTCACACGGCAGGCGTCCAATAGAAGCGGAGGGGCGGAGATGAGCGGCACGTAACATCCCGCCCACCTCCTTCCTTCTGCATTGCCGGTGGAGGCAGGTAAGGAGATGTTCCTCGCTCCTGCGGTGTCACACACAGCGATGTATGCTGCCGCAGGAGCGACGAACCACATCGATAATGAGAGGTAAACGATTTTTGGTTTTAGGACGACCTCTCTGCGGCAAACAATTTTGGCCGCTTTTGCAATCGTTTTAGGTCGCACATAAAAGTGTCACACCCTGTGAAATCGTTAATGACGCCGGATGTGCGTCACAAACACCGTGACCCCGACGATAATTCATTAACGATATCGTAGCGTGTAAAGCCCCCTTAACTGAAGAAAGTAAGTGGAAAGGAGAGCAGGCATATTCTGAAGTTGGCATCAGGGCAGCTTATTCCACCGCTTAGCAGATGGTCATAAAAATTATTTTACTATACAACATGCACCATTTCCTCTCTGTACAAATTTCAGCCTTAATAAAGTATTCACAACATCAATAATGTTGCAATTTACCTTTACTGCTTGCTGCCTAGGTTACCGGCCACCTCCGCAGTCGAGCAGAGGTTTACAGTTTCCTAGGCAAGGAGCACACAAGCGCTGCTCTAAAGTTGGCAAAATTGCTGGATCTGGGGATTTTGTGTTTGAGACAACATAGGTAAAGCTGCCTCTGCTTACAACATTGGCTTGCACATAGTTTGGACAAGTAGCATCACAGGACTGCTGGCCCGAAGTGTCAATCATCAAGAGCATTCCGCTGATGGCAACTTGGAAGCAATGGGAGAGGTGCACTCCTGAAGAGAAGACCATTAAACCGATCATTAAGGGTACGTGCCCACTATCAGTGTTTGCGTTTTGGATGCAGTGAGAGACCGCAGCGCTCCAAACACTAATCGTGAGCACGAGCAGCTGCTGTCTCCTGTGGAGGAAACTTGCAGCCCCACAGGTCTGGACCCGCCGCATCCGGGAAGCAGTGGGTCCTGATTGTGGGCATGAACCTAAGGGAATCTGTCACCAGGTTTTCGTTACACCATCTCAGCGCAGAATCCAGTGATGTCACTGACTGGGCTGCTTGCTGTAGTGTTGATAAAAATCACTATTTTCTCTGCTGCAGATCTACCAATTCTCTGAAAGCTTTGCCCTGTATAAGGCCATCCACACCACTGATTGGCAGCTTTCTGCGTACACTGTGCAAAGGCAGAAAGCAACAAAAGTGGTGGGGGGCAGTGTTATACAGAGCTTATGTATATGTAGCACCCCTGCGGTAACCAGGTGCCACAAATGTAACCCGTGGAAACCCAAACCCCAGAATATCCGTGCCAGTAAGTACACCAGCACCTTCAGGCCACATACACAACCCAGACACTAACCTGGGAGACTGGCTAGTAACATGTAAAAGGGGAGGGCACTGATTGGATGTAGCCACCCAGTCTGAAGGGAGAGAACCAGTGAGGGGCAGGGGCCAGTGGTCAGTTGGGAAGTTGGCAGGAGGAAGTGAGTTCAGTGTGGAGAGCAGTAGAGAGTTTTAGTGAAGAGGAGGAGAGAGGAGTGACATGAAGGAGAGGGTAAAGTACTGAAGCAGACCTGCAGAGACAATGGAGTGCTGTAAAAGGAGTGAGAACTGTGGAGTACAGAACCAGGACTTCAGGCACCGTGGGTTACCTGTGGAAGAAGCAGACTCCAGGTACCACGGTGGGCCTATGGACGTTCGGAACCAAAGCTCACGGGACTCAGCACAAGGCAGGGTGCAGACCCTAGGACAATGGGACACTTTATGGTCAACTGTTAACTCTGCCAGGAGAGAAGATCTCCAGGGTCCATCGCCAACTCAAAAAGTCTGAAGCACAAGCAACAAAGAGGGGACCGGGAACTGAACCCCTTAAATAGTCCAGGCTGCCTGCGTTAGGGCCAGACTGAAGAGACGGACTGCCAAGTAGCTCCAGGCCACGGGAGTCCAATCACAACAAGTGTGCACAGAGGACAGCCATTTCAGGTCACGGCTGACGTGGAGAACAAGGGGAGTGGGTACACCTGAAACTGGCACCCATGGTTCCATCACCAAAAGTAAATAAGGCAAGTTAAACGGCAACACTGGTGTGGACAGTTTCCTTGACGGCGTGCACTCACAGACTGTTCCCCACTACCACCACCATCATCCACTGCTGGGGCCTGTCCCTGCTTGCGGAGGGCTCCAAACATCCAGGCTGCATCACTCCATCAGCCCCAGCAGAAACCTGCAGTGGCGGCCCCAAATAACCTGGCCGCACACCGCAAGTGGTGTAGTCAAACACTTTTATTATTTTCCTTTATTTTTACCAAACACCCCTTTTTCTTTCCTGAGGGACAGCACCCCAAGGGCCACGGTACTGGGCCGCAACCACGACAGACCCCACCAAGCACTACAGAGCCCGGAAGAGAGTACCCCAAAGCCCTGGAGCGTCACATATATGTAGGACTACATGGCAGCAGTCAGTCTTTCAATGATAATCTCCTGGTGATAAACAGTAATTTTATCAAAACTAGAACTAGAAGATCAGTAAGTGACACATTGGCGGAATCAGGATCTCTGCCCCTACATTATGCTGCTCTAAGATTATGTGGTAAAAACCTAGTGACAGATTCCTTTTAAGACGCCTATGAATGTGAACAACTATACATGGTCAGCAACATGAATGAGCAACACAGATTCTTCCTCTTTTGTAAACAATCTAAATATATTTCTATAACTTATAGAATATAATTGTAATTTATTTTACATAGAGATAAGTAGATTGAACGTCTCTTTCCTTTCTGTAAAGCATAGATAGATAATTGATGACAGACAGACACTCATTCCTTTCCCAAAGCATATTTGATCCATAGGTGCCTGAGCTGCTCCACTTTTACCAGAACAGCCAGCACCATCCATGGGAGGGGGATCCCCTGGATTAGGAGGGGCTGTCTGGTTGAACACCTATTAATATGGACAATTACAGCACATGGACAAAATACACAGGCGTTTTCAGCTAATGTCCCTACAGAGTGACCGCACTCTCAGGGAGCAGACAAACCTCTATAAGGCTGTGTGCACAGAGTGCGTTTTTAGATGCGTCATTTAGTGCAGTTTTGTCACAAAACCACAAATAAATCCTTATGCCTGCAAACTCTGAGAATCCTGAAGTGTAGCGGACACGCTGATTAGTTTTCCTTGCAGATTTGGTGCAGAAAATTCTGTCAGTGTTTTTCACCCGTTGAATTTAATTAATTAAAACAAAAAAAAGTGGAAAAAAAAAAATCATGAAAAATGCAGTAAAAACACGTGATTTCAGCTGTGTTTATCATGAAATTTCTGCAACCAAACACTCAATGTGCACATATATACTAATCTGAAATATATCGAACAATTGGATAGGTTCGCAAGTGGAAGCTGGTGGTCTTGGCAGCGCCAAAGATTTGAGCAGGGGAAGATGTGCAGAGAAATAGTATTTTCACCTGTGTTTGCCTCCAGGTAAGGCCTAAGACACACTCATGAAAATCGGAGCGAGTGGAATGCGATAAAACATCACATTCCACTCGGACCAATAATAGCCTATGTGTCAGCGCCCATGAGCGATTATTTTCTCAGCCCTAATCGGACCAGAAAACAATCGCAGCATGCTGCAACTGTAATGCGAGACTTTCTCTCTCACCCATTCAAGTCTATGGGGTGAGAGAAAAATCGCACTGCACTCACAGTACACCAGTGTATCGTGAGTGCAGAGCGAGAATGGCAATAGCCGGCAACAGAGGAGAGAGGGAGCTAAATCCCTCCCTCCCCTCCTGAGAGCCGGCCCTCCCCTCCTCAGTGACGGCCCGCCCCCCGCAGCTGTGGTCCGATCACACGATCGGACCTCAGTCGCAAAGACACTCGGCTACCGCTGTGCTGCCAGCGTGAGAAGTGTCATGCAAGGATCATAGTAGTTCCCGTGTGGCCCCGGCCTAATACAGCAACACATAAGAGGAATGTGAATAGGTGCCACAGACAGTATAAGTAATTACGGTATGTACTGTACTATACTATATATTGTAACAAACACTCAGAACAAGGAAATTAAGCGCAAAATTGAATTAGAACATTTTACGCCTCCATTATTAAAATGCCTCCTGATAAGCGTTACCCTGCCCTAAATCGCGTGCATAGGCAGACGTGAAATACTGTCTGATGCTAATAATTTCCCCCCCATTTACACCTCCTAATGGGGCAACACAGGGAGGCCCACTGGGACCACCATGAACATGCACAACTCTCCAAAGTCTGCAGCTCCCAAAAACAAAAGGCAGAAACTCCTGGAAATTATTAGTCACCCCCACGGACACGGCCCATCATCCTCACGGACGCAGCCAGTTATCCCATCCCAGACAGTCAGTCATTTTCCTCAGTCACCCCTGCAGCCCAGGAGGGAGGGACACATTCATTCATTCCCCTGCCAGCATCCCCGAAGCTGAGGGAAGACACTGACTTTCATTAGTCACCCCTGCGGCCTCTGTCAGTCACCCCCGGGGCTGAGGGAGAACAGTCACTTTCCTCAGTCACCCCAGTGGCTCCGGAGCTGAGGGAGGACATTCACTTTCCCCAGTCACCCCCGGAGCTGAGGGAGAACATTCACTTTCCCCAGTCATCCTGCGATCCCTGCCAGTCACCCCGCGGCACCATCACCCCCGGAGCTAAGGGAGGATATTCACTTTCCCCATTCACCCCTGCAGCCTCGTCACCCCCCGAGGCTGAGAGACGACATTCACTTTCCTCAGTCACCCCCGGAGCTGAGGGAGAACATCCACTAAGCCCTCCCTTGACCCATCCTCTGTGTCAAACTATCGCCCCATATCACTTCTCCTCTATGCCTCAAAACTACTAGAACAGCATGTCCATCTTGAACTGTCCTCATACCTCTCCTCCTGCTCCCTCCTTGACCAGCTACAATCTGGCTTCCGACCGCATCATTCCACTGAAACTGCCCTAACTAAAGTCACTAATGACCTACTAACCGCCAAAGCCAAGCGACACTACTCTATCCTCCTCCTCCTGGACCTGTCCTCTGCCTTCGACACAGTAGACCATTCCCTCCTACTACAGATTCTCTCCTCTCTGGGCATCACAGACTTGGCCCTATCTTGGATCTCCTCATACCTAACCGACCGAACTTTCAGCGTCTCCCACTCTCACATCACTTCCTCATCTCGCCCCCTATCTGTCGGTATCCCCCAAGGCTCAGTTCTTGGACCCGTGCTGTTCTCCATCTACACCTTCGGCCTGGGACAGCTCATAGAGTCCCACGGCTTCCAGTATCATCTCTATGCCGATGACACACAGATCTACCTCTCTGGACCTGACATTACCTCCCTACTAACCAAAATTCCACAATGTCTGCTATTTCATCCTTCTTCTCTGCGTGATTCCTAAAGCTTAACATGGACAAAACAGAGTTCATTGTCTTTCCTCCTCCTCACTCATCTCCTCCAACAAGCCTTTCCATGAAACTTGATGGTTGCTCACGCTCCCCAGTTTCACAAGCTCGTTGCCCTGGAGTAAACCTCGACTCTGCTCTATCCTTCAAGCCACACATCCAAGCCCTCTTCACCTCATGCAGACTACAACTCAAAAACATCTCCCGGATCCGTGCTTTCCTTAGCCAAGAATCAGCAAAAAAGTGCATGCCCTCATCATCTCCCGCCTCGACTACTGCAACCTCCTGCTCTCTGGCCTCCCTTCCAACACTCTTGCACCCCTACAATCTATCCTAAACTCTGTGGCCCGCTTAATCCACCTCTCCCCTCGCTATTCCCCAGCCTCGCCACTCTGCCAATCCCTTCACTGGCTTCCCATCGCCCAACGACTCCAGTTCAAAACACTAACCATGACATACAAAGCCATGCACAACCTGTCTCCTCCCTACATCTGTGACCTAGTCTCCCGGTACCTACCTGCATGCAACCTCAGATCCTCACAAGATCTCCTTCTCTACTCCTCTCTTATCTCCTCTTCCCACAATCGCGTACAAGATTTCTCCCGTGCATCCCCCATACTCTAGAACGCTCTACCTCAGCACATCAGACTCTCCCCTACCGTGGAAAGCTTCAAGAGGAACCTCACGACCCACCTCTTCCAACAAGCCTACAACCTACAATAGCCCTCAGTCCAGTACACCACTGTGCAACCAGCTCTGTCCTCACCTATTGTATCCTCCCCCATTCCCTGTAGACTGTGAGCCCTCGCGGGCAGGGTCATCTCTCCTCCTATACCAGTCTCTTTTGTACTGTTAATGATTGTTGTAGGTATACCTTCTTTCACTTGTAAAGCGCCATGGAATACCGTAAATGGCGCTATTATTATTATAATAATAATATGCTCAGTCACCCACGCGGCCCCAGAGTTGAGGGAGAACACTCAGTTTCCCCAGTCATCCCTGTCACCTCTAGAGCTGAGGGAGGACATCCACTTTCCTCAGTCACCCTCCCACCGGCCCATCAGTCACCCCCGGAGCTGAGGAAAGACATCCATTTCCCCAGTCGCCCCCGTCACCCCCAGAGCTGAAGGAGGACATTCACTTTCCCCAGTCACCCCCGGAGCTGAGGGAGGACATTCACTATCCCCAGTCACCCCCGGAGCTGAGGGAGGACATTCACTATCCCCAGTCACCCCCGCAGCCCCAGAGCTGAGGGAGGACATTCACTTTCCCCAGTCACCTCCGTGGCCCAGAAGCTGAGGGAGGACATCCACTTTCCCCAGTCACCCCCGCGGCCCCGTCATCCCGGAGCTGAGGGAGGACACTGACTTTCCCCAGTCACCCCCGCGGCCCTGTCACTTCGGAGCTGATGGAGAACATTCGTTTCTCTAGTCACCCCCGCGGCCCCGTCACCCCGGAGCTGAGGGAGGACACTGACTTTCCCCAGTGACCCCCGCGGCCCCGCCACCCCGGAGCTGAGGGAGGACACTGACTTTCCCCAGTCACCCCCGCGGCCCCGGAGCTGAGGGAGGACACTGACTTTCCCCAGTCACCCCCGCGGCCCCGGAGCTGAGGGAGGACACTGACTTTCCCCAGTCACCCCCGCGGCCCCGGAGCTGAGGGAGGACACCGACTTTCCCCAGTCACCCCCGTGGCCCCGTCACCCCGGAGCTGAGGGAGGAAATTCGCTTTCCCTAGTCACCCCCGTGGCCCCATCACCCTGGAGCTGAGGGAGGACACTGACTTTCCCCAGTCACCCCCGTGGCCCTATCACCCCGGAGCTGAGGGAGGACACTGACTTTCCCCAGTCACCCCCGCGGCCCCGTCACCCCGGAGCTGAGGGAGGACACTGACTTTCCCCAGTCACCCCCGCGGCCCCGTCACCCCGGAGCTGAGGGAGGACACTGACTTTCCCCAGTCACCCCCGCGGCCCCGTCACCCCGGAGCTGAGAGAGGACACTGACTTTCCCCAGTCACCCCCGCGGCCCCGTCACCCCGGAGTTGAGGGAGGACACTGTCTTTCCCCAGTCACCCTGCGGCCCCATCACCTCTGGAGCTGAGGGAGGACACTGACTTTCCCCAGTCACCCTGCGGCCCCATCACCTCTGGAGCTAAGGGAGGACACTGACTTTCCCCAGTCACCCCCGTGGCCCTATCACCCCGGAGCTGAGGGAGGACACTGACTTTCCCCAGTCACCCCCGCGGCCCCGTCACCCCGGAGCTGAGGGAGGACACTGACTTTCCCCAGTCACCCCCGCGGCCCCGTCACCCCGGAGCTGAGGGAGGACACTGACTTTCCCCAGTCACCCCCGCGGCCCCGTCACCCCGGAGCTGAGGGAGGACACTGACTTTCCCCAGTCACCCCCGCGGCCCCGTCACCCCGGAGCTGAGGGAGGACACTGACTTTCCCCAGTCACCCTGCGGCCCCATCACCTCTGGAGCTGAGGGAGGACACTGACTTTCCCCAGTCACCCCCGCGGCCCCGTCACCCCGGAGCTGAGGGAGGACACTGACTTTCCCCAGTCACCCCCGCGGCCCCGTCACCCCGGAGCTGAGGGAGGACACTGACTTTCCCCAGTCACCCTGCGGCCCCATCACCTCTGGAGCTGAGGGAGGACACTGACTTTCCCCAGTCACCCCCGTGGCCCTATCACCCCGGAGCTGAGGGAGGACACTGACTTTCCCCAGTCACCCCCGCGGCCCCGTCACCCCGGAGCTGAGGGAGGACACTGACTTTCCCCAGTCACCCCCGCGGCCCCGTCACCCCGGAGCTGAGGGAGGACACTGACTTTCCCCAGTCACCCTGCGGCCCCATCACCTCTGGAGCTGAGGGAGGACACTGACTTTCCCCAGTCACCCCCGCGGCCCCATCACCCCGGAGCTGAGGGAGGACACTGACTTTCCCCAGTCACCCTGCGGCCCCATCACCTCTGGAGCTGAGGGAGGACACTGACTTTCCCCAGTCACCCCCGTGGCCCTATCACCCCGGAGCTGAGGGAGGACACTGACTTTCCCCAGTCACCCCCGTGGCCCTATCACCCCGGAGCTGAGGGAGGACACTGACTTTCCCCAGTCACCCCCGCGGCCCCATCACCCCGGAGCTGAGGGAGGACACTGACTTTCCCCAGTCACCCCCGCGGCCCCGTCACCCCGGAGCTGAGGGAGGACACTGACTTTCCCCAGTCACCCCCGCGGCCCCGTCACCCCGGAGCTGAGGGAGGACACTGACTTTCCCCAGTCACCCCCGCGGCCCCGTCACCCCGGAGCTGAGGGAGGACACTGACTTTCCCCAGTCACCCCCGCGGCCCCGTCACCCCGGAGCTGAGGGAGGACACTGACTTTCCCCAGTCACCCCCGCGGCCCCGTCACCCCGGAGCTGAGGGAGGACACTGACTTTCCTCAGTCACCCCCGCGGCCCCGTCACCCCGGAGCTGAGGGAGGACACTGACTTTCCCCAGTCACCCCCGCGGCCCCATCACCTCTGGAGCTGAGGGAGGACACTGACTTTCCCCAGTCACCCCCGTGGCCCTATCACCCCGGAGCTGAGGGAGGACACTGACTTTCCCCAGTCACCCCCGTGGCCCTATCACCCCGGAGCTGAGGGAGGACACTGACTTTCCCCAGTCACCCCCGTGGCCCTATCACCCCGGAGCTGAGGGAGGACACTGACTTTCCCCAGTCACCCCCGTGGCCCCATCACCCCGGAGCTGAGGGAGGACACTGACTTTCCCCAGTCACCCCCGCGGCCCCGTCACCCCGGAGCTGAGGGAGGACACTGACTTTCCCCAGTCACCCCCGCGGCCCCGTCACCCCGGAGCTGAGGGAGGACACTGACTTTCCCCAGTCACCCTGCGGCCCCATCACCTCTGGAGCTGAGGGAGGACACTGACTTTCCCCAGTCACCCCCGTGGCCCTATCACCCCGGAGCTGAGGGAGGACACTGACTTTCCCCAGTCACCCCCGCGGCCCCGTCACCCCGGAGCTGAGGGAGGACACTGACTTTCCCCAGTCACCCCCGTGGCCCTATCACCCCGGAGCTGAGGGAGGACACTGACTTTCCCCAGTCACCCCCGCGGCCCCGTCACCCCGGAGCTGAGGGAGGACACTGACTTTCCCCAGTCACCCCCGCGGACCCGTCACCCCGGAGCTGAGGGAGGACACTGACTTTCCCCAGTCACCCTGCGGCCCCATCACCTCTGGAGCTGAGGGAGGACACTGACTTTCCCCAGTCACCCCCGTGGCCCTATCACCCCGGAGCTGAGGGAGGACACTGACTTTCCCCAGTCACCCCCGTGGCCCTATCACCCTGGAGCTGAGGGAGGACACTGACTTTCCCCAGTCACCCCCGCGGCCCCGTCACCCCGGAGCTGAGGGAGGACACTGACTTTCCCCAGTCACCCCCGTGGCCCTATCACCCCGGAGCTGAGGGAGGACACTGACTTTCCCCAGTCACCCCCGCGGCCCCGTCACCCCGGAGCTGAGGGAGGACACTGACTTTCCCCAGTCACCCCCGCGGCCCCGTCACCCCGGAGCTGAGGGAGGACACTGACTTTCCCCAGTCACCCCCGCGGCCCCGTCACCCCGGAGCTGAGGGAGGACACTGACTTTCCCCAGTCACCCTGCGGCCCCATCACCTCTGGAGCTGAGGGAGGACACTGACTTTCCCCAGTCACCCCCGTGGCCCTATCACCCCGGAGCTGAGGGAGGACACTGACTTTCCCCAGTCACCCCCGTGGCCCTATCACCCCGGAGCTGAGGGAGGACACTGACTTTCCCCAGTCACCCCCGCGGCCCCGTCACCCCGGAGCTGAGGGAGGACACTGACTTTCCCCAGTCACCCCCGTGGCCCTATCACCCCGGAGCTGAGGGAGGACACTGACTTTCCCCAGTCACCCTGCGGCCCCATCACCTCTGGAGCTGAGGGAGGACACTGACTTTCCCCAGTCACCCCCGTGGCCCTATCACCCCGGAGCTGAGGGAGGACACTGACTTTCCCCAGTCACCCCCGCGGCCCCGTCACCCCGGAGCTGAGGGAGGACACTGACTTTCCCCAGTCACCCCCGCGGCCCTATCACCCCGGAGCTGAGGGAGGACACTGACTTTCCCCAGTCACCCCCGCGGCCCCGTCACCCCGGAGCTGAGGGAGGACACTGACTTTCCCCAGTCACCCTCGTGGCCCTATCACCCCGGAGCTGAGGGAGGACACTGACTTTCCCTAGTCACCCCCGCGGCCCTGTCACCTCTGGAGCTGAGGGAGGACACTGACTTTCCCTAGTCACCCCCGCGGCCCCATCACCCCGGAGCTGAGGGAGGACACTGACTTTCCCTAGTCACCCCCGCGGCCCTGTCACCTCTGGAGCTGAGGGAGGACACTGACTTTCCCCTGTCACCCCCGCGGCCCCGTCACCCCGGAGCTGAGGGAGGACACTGACTTTCCCCAGTCACCCCCGCGGCCCTGTCACCCCGGAGCTGAGGGAGGACACTGACTTTCCCCAGTCACCCCCGCGGCCCTGTCACCTCTGGAGCTGAGGGAGGACACTGACTTTCCCCAGTCACCCCCGCGGCCCCATCACCTCTGGAGCTGAGGGAGGACACTGACTTTCCCCAGTCACCCCCGCGGCCCCGTCACCCCGGAGCTGAGGGAGGACACTGACTTTCCCCAGTCACCCCCGCGGCCCCGTCACCCCGGAGCTGAGGGAGGACACTGACTTTCCCTAGTCACCCCCGCGGCCCCGTCACCTCTGGAGCTGAGGGAGGACACTGACTTTCCCCAGTCACCCCCGCGGCCCCGTCACCCCGGAGCTGAGGGAGGACACTGACTTTCCCCAGTCACCCCCGCGGCCCCGTCACCCCGGAGCTGAGGGAGGACACTGACTTTCCCTAGTCACCCCCGCGGCCCCGTCACCTCTGGAGCTGAGGGAGGACACTGACTTTCCCTAGTCACCCCCGCGGCCCCGTCACCTCTGGAGCTGAGGGAGGACACTGACTTTCCCCAGTCACCCCCGCGGCCCCGTCACCCCGGAGCTGAGGGAGGACACTGACTTTCCCCAGTCACCCCCGCGGCCCCGTCACCCTGGAGCTGAGGGAGGACACTGACTTTCCCCAGTCACCCCCGCGGCCCCGTCACCTCTGGAGCTGAGGGAGGACACTGACTTTCCCCAGTCACCCCCGCGGCCCCATCACCTCTGGAGCTGAGGGAGGACACTGACTTTCCCCAGTCACCCCCGCGGCCCCATCACCTCTGGAGCTGAGGGAGGACACTGACTTTCCCCAGTCACCCCCGCGGCCCCATCACCTCTGGAGCTGAGGGAGGACACTGACTTTCCCCAGTCACCCCCGCGGCCCCATCACCTCTGGAGCTGAGGGAGGACACTGACTTTCCCCAGTCACCCCCGCGGCCCCGTCACCCCGGAGCTGAGGGAGGACACTGACTTTCCCCAGTCACCCCCGCGGCCCCGTCACCCCGGAGCTGAGGGAGGACACTGACTTTCCCCAGTCACCCCCGCGGCCCCCGTCACCCCGGAGCTGAGGGAGGACACTGACTTTCCCCAGTCACCCTGCGGCCCCATCACCTCTGGAGCTGAGGGAGGACACTGACTTTCCCCAGTCACCCCCGTGGCCCTATCACCCCGGAGCTGAGGGAGGACACTGACTTTCCCCAGTCACCCCCGTGGCCCTATCACCCCGGAGCTGAGGGAGGACACTGACTTTCCCCAGTCACCCCCGCGGCCCCATCACCTCTGGAGCTGAGGGAGGACACTGACTTTCCCCAGTCACCCCCGCGGCCCCATCACCTCTGGAGCTGAGGGAGGACACTGACTTTCCCCAGTCACCCCCGCGGCCCCCGTCACCCTGGAGCTGAGGGAGGACACTGACTTTCCCCAGTCACCCCCGCGGCCCCGTCACCCCGGAGCTGAGGGAGGACACTGACTTTCCCCAGTCACCCCCCGCGGCCCCGTCACCCCGGAGCTGAGGGAGGACACTGACTTTCCCCAGTCACCCCCGTGGCCCTATCACCCCGGAGCTGAGGGAGGACACTGACTTTCCCCAGTCACCCCCGCGGCCCCATCACCTCTGGAGCTGAGGGAGGACACTGACTTTCCCCAGTCACCCCCGCGGCCCCATCACCTCTGGAGCTGAGGGAGGACACTGACTTTCCCCAGTCACCCCCGCGGCCCCGTCACCCTGGAGCTGAGGGAGGACACTGACTTTCCCCAGTCACCCCCGCGGCCCCGTCACCTCTGGAGCTGAGGGAGGACACTGACTTTCCCCAGTCACCCCCGCGGCCCCGTCACCCCGGAGCTGAGGGAGGACACTGACTTTCCCCAATCACCCCCGCGGCCCCGTCACCCCGGAGCTGAGGGAGGACACTGACTTTCCCCAGTCACCCCCGCGGCCCCGTCACCCCGGAGCTGAGGGAGGACACTGACTTTCCCCAGTCACCCCCGCGGCCCCGTCACCCCGGAGCTGAGGGAGGACACTGACTTTCCCCAGTCACCCCCGTGGCCCTATCACCCCGGAGCTGAGGGAGGACACTGACTTTCCCCAGTCACCCCCGCGGCCCCATCACCTCTGGAGCTGAGGGAGGACACTGACTTTCCCCAGTCATCCCCGCGGCCCCATCACCTCTGGAGCTGAGGGAGGACACTGACTTTCCCCAGTCACCCCCGCGGCCCCGTCACCCTGGAGCTGAGGGAGGACACTGACTTTCCCCAGTCACCCCCGCGGCCCCGTCACCTCTGGAGCTGAGGGAGGACACTGACTTTCCCCAGTCACCCCCGCGGCCCCGTCACCCCGGAGCTGAGGGAGGACACTGACTTTCCCCAGTCACCCCCGCGGCCCCGTCACCCCGGAGCTGAGGGAGGACACTGACTTTCCCCAGTCACCCCCGCGGCCCCGTCACCCCGGAGCTGAGGGAGGACACTGACTTTCCCCAGTCACCCCCGCGGCCCCGTCACCCCGGAGCTGAGGGAGGACACTGACTTTCCCCAGTCACCCCCGCGGCCCCGTCACCTCTGGAGCTGAGGGAGGACACTGACTTTCCCCAGTCACCCCCGCGGCCCCGTCACCCCGGAGCTGAGGGAGGACACTGACTTTCCCCAGTCACCCCCGCGGCCCCGTCACCCCGGAGCTGAGGGAGGACACTGACTTTCCCCAGTCACCCCCGCGGCCCCGTCACCCCGGAGCTGAGGGAGGACACTGACTTTCCCCAGTCACCCCCGCGGCCCCGTCACCCCGGAGCTGAGGGAGGACACTGACTTTCCCCAGTCACCCCCGCGGCCCCGTCACCTCTGGAGCTGAGGGAGGACACTGACTTTCCCCAGTCACCCCCGCGGCCCCGTCACCCCGGAGCTGAGGGAGGACACTGACTTTCCCCAGTCACCCCCGCGGCCCCGTCACCTCTGGAGCTGAGGGAGGACACTGACTTTCCCCAGTCACCCCCGCGGCCCCGTCACCCCGGAGCTGAGGGAGGACACTGACTTTCCCCAGTCACCCCCGCGGCCCCGTCACCCCGGAGCTGAGGGAGGACACTGACTTTCCCCAGTCACCCCCGCGGCCCCGTCACCCCGGAGCTGAGGGAGGACACTGACTTTCCCCAGTCACCCCCGCGGCCCCGTCACCCCGGAGCTGAGGGAGGACACTGACTTTCCCCAGTCACCCCCGCGGCCCCGTCACCTCTGGAGCTGAGGGAGGACACTGACTTTCCCCAGTCACCCCCGCGGCCCCGTCACCCCGGAGCTGAGGGAGGACACTGACTTTCCCCAGTCACCCCCGCGGCCCCGTCACCTCTGGAGCTGAGGGAGGACACTGACTTTCCCCAGTCACCCCCGCGGCCCCGTCACCTCTGGAGCTGAGGGAGGACACTGACTTTCCCCAGTCACCCCCGCGGCCCCATCACCTCTGGAGCTGAGGGAGGACACTGACTTTCCCCAGTCACCCCCGCGGCCCCATCACCTCTGGAGCTGAGGGAGGACACTGACTTTCCCCAGTCACCCCCGCGGCCCCATCACCTCTGGAGCTGAGGGAGGACACTGACTTTCCCCAGTCACCCCCGCGGCCCCATCACCTCTGGAGCTGAGGGAGGACACTGACTTTCCCCAGTCACCCCCGCGGCCCCGTCACCCCGGAGCTGAGGGAGGACACTGACTTTCCCCAGTCACCCCCGCGGCCCCGTCACCCCGGAGCTGAGGGAGGACACTGACTTTCCCCAGTCACCCCCGCGGCCCCGTCACCCCGGAGCTGAGGGAGGACACTGACTTTCCCCAGTCACCCTGCGGCCCCATCACCTCTGGAGCTGAGGGAGGACACTGACTTTCCCCAGTCACCCCCGTGGCCCTATCACCCCGGAGCTGAGGGAGGACACTGACTTTCCCCAGTCACCCCCGTGGCCCTATCACCCCGGAGCTGAGGGAGGACACTGACTTTCCCCAGTCACCCCCGCGGCCCCATCACCTCTGGAGCTGAGGGAGGACACTGACTTTCCCCAGTCACCCCCGCGGCCCCATCACCTCTGGAGCTGAGGGAGGACACTGACTTTCCCCAGTCACCCCCGCGGCCCCGTCACCCTGGAGCTGAGGGAGGACACTGACTTTCCCCAGTCACCCCCGCGGCCCCGTCACCCCGGAGCTGAGGGAGGACACTGACTTTCCCCAGTCACCCCCGCGGCCCCGTCACCCCGGAGCTGAGGGAGGACACTGACTTTCCCCAGTCACCCCCGTGGCCCTATCACCCCGGAGCTGAGGGAGGACACTGACTTTCCCCAGTCACCCCCGCGGCCCCATCACCTCTGGAGCTGAGGGAGGACACTGACTTTCCCCAGTCACCCCCGCGGCCCCATCACCTCTGGAGCTGAGGGAGGACACTGACTTTCCCCAGTCACCCCCGCGGCCCCGTCACCCTGGAGCTGAGGGAGGACACTGACTTTCCCCAGTCACCCCCGCGGCCCCGTCACCTCTGGAGCTGAGGGAGGACACTGACTTTCCCCAGTCACCCCCGCGGCCCCGTCACCCCGGAGCTGAGGGAGGACACTGACTTTCCCCAATCACCCCCGCGGCCCCGTCACCCCGGAGCTGAGGGAGGACACTGACTTTCCCCAGTCACCCCCGCGGCCCCGTCACCCCGGAGCTGAGGGAGGACACTGACTTTCCCCAGTCACCCCCGCGGCCCCGTCACCCCGGAGCTGAGGGAGGACACTGACTTTCCCCAGTCACCCCCGTGGCCCTATCACCCCGGAGCTGAGGGAGGACACTGACTTTCCCCAGTCACCCCCGCGGCCCCATCACCTCTGGAGCTGAGGGAGGACACTGACTTTCCCCAGTCACCCCCGCGGCCCCATCACCTCTGGAGCTGAGGGAGGACACTGACTTTCCCCAGTCACCCCCGCGGCCCCGTCACCCTGGAGCTGAGGGAGGACACTGACTTTCCCCAGTCACCCCCGCGGCCCCGTCACCTCTGGAGCTGAGGGAGGACACTGACTTTCCCCAGTCACCCCCGCGGCCCCGTCACCCCGGAGCTGAGGGAGGACACTGACTTTCCCCAGTCACCCCCGCGGCCCCGTCACCCCGGAGCTGAGGGAGGACACTGACTTTCCCCAGTCACCCCCGCGGCCCCGTCACCCCGGAGCTGAGGGAGGACACTGACTTTCCCCAGTCACCCCCGCGGCCCCGTCACCCCGGAGCTGAGGGAGGACACTGACTTTCCCCAGTCACCCCCGCGGCCCCGTCACCTCTGGAGCTGAGGGAGGACACTGACTTTCCCCAGTCACCCCCGCGGCCCCGTCACCCCGGAGCTGAGGGAGGACACTGACTTTCCCCAGTCACCCCCGCGGCCCCGTCACCCCGGAGCTGAGGGAGGACACTGACTTTCCCCAGTCACCCCCGCGGCCCCGTCACCCCGGAGCTGAGGGAGGACACTGACTTTCCCCAGTCACCCCCGCGGCCCCGTCACCCCGGAGCTGAGGGAGGACACTGACTTTCCCCAGTCACCCCCGCGGCCCCGTCACCTCTGGAGCTGAGGGAGGACACTGACTTTCCCCAGTCACCCCCGCGGCCCCGTCACCCCGGAGCTGAGGGAGGACACTGACTTTCCCCAGTCACCCCCGCGGCCCCGTCACCTCTGGAGCTGAGGGAGGACACTGACTTTCCCCAGTCACCCCCGCGGCCCCGTCACCCCGGAGCTGAGGGAGGACACTGACTTTCCCCAGTCACCCCCGCGGCCCCGTCACCCCGGAGCTGAGGGAGGACACTGACTTTCCCCAGTCACCCCCGCGGCCCCGTCACCCCGGAGCTGAGGGAGGACACTGACTTTCCCCAGTCACCCCCGCGGCCCCGTCACCCCGGAGCTGAGGGAGGACACTGACTTTCCCCAGTCACCCCCGCGGCCCCGTCACCTCTGGAGCTGAGGGAGGACACTGACTTTCCCCAGTCACCCCCGCGGCCCCGTCACCCCGGAGCTGAGGGAGGACACTGACTTTCCCCAGTCACCCCCGCGGCCCCGTCACCTCTGGAGCTGAGGGAGGACACTGACTTTCCCCAGTCACAGCCTGACGCGGAGTAAACACGTTCGCGGCTGCGGGGGAGCCCCGGCGGATTGGGAAGCCCTGAGCGCTGCACAGAATCTCTCCGTTTTATTTTCTGCCTTTTTTCTCTCCTAACAGACTATGAGGAAAGCAGCTCAGCTTGTGAAGACGCCATTTTCTCAAACCTGAACCGGAGCCAAAAAATAAAAGCAGCTCTGAATGCCGCTGCCGAGAGCCATTATGTAATGTGTAGATTTCTCGCACTATTTCTGTGGCCGCGGGGCAGAGGAAGGCAGGAGAGGGACGGAGGAGAGGGGAGGAGGGGCTGCCGAGTGAATACCTGCGGAAAGGTGGCGCATCCTAGGAGCCGCTCCATTGTGCGCCCCGCCGCCGGCCCTGCTTGCAGCCTGTGTCGCCCGTGCACGGCCTCATCCTGCAGCTCGGGGCCTTCGCTCTGGATTTGGAAATGCCCGTACAGGGAGGTTCCTCGCCCCCCTTGCTCTCACATACACGGTCACTCCCCTCCCCCACGCTGGGTGAAGGTATCAGCCGCCTCAGACTCTTTAGGCTTTGGTTATGTAATTGCATCTGACACTAAACCGATCTTCCTTCCTTCTAAATTCTTTCATGTGTCACAAAACCTTCTCACTTGAGGACCCCACTACAATTAACTCCCCCAGCCTGAAAGTCAGCCAAAAGCAGAGGTATGCTGGCGTCTGTTAGAGTGAAACGCAGCGATGGCAGCGCAGGAGCCACATGCACACTGGCACCGCGCCAGCCACTGGCATTGCTTCCCAGCCTCCATTCTCCCAGGTCTGGAGCAGCACGACACGAGCGCATTAATCAAAGCCGGGGTTGTTTATACATGGCAACGAAGAGGGCCTCACCGGCGATGGCAGCCTGCGCACCCGGGCTGGAGACCACAATGGCATCTCCGGCTAAGTTCACATTTCCGCTAAAATCTATCAGTCACAATCCGCTGCTCTGGTAAACAACGGAATCCGTTTAGCGGATTCCGCTGCTCCCATAGACTTGTATGAGCAGCGGATTGTGACTGATGATGCTGCGTTGCACCCTCCGCCCGACTGATCAGTCGTGGAACGACTGACCGCCGGGCGGGGGGAACGCAGCATGTAACGTTTTTTGAGCAGCGAGATCCGTCGGATTTCGCTGCGCATGCTCTCTGGCTCCCTGCACACGTCACCAGCTTTGGTTGGTTACCCGATATTTACCCTGGTTACGGTGCAAGGAGCCAGCGCTAAGCGGTGTAGGCCCGTAACCAAGGTAAATATCGGGTAACCAAGGTAAACATCGGGTGCTTTGCTGTTACCCGATATTTAGGCTGGTTACGTGTGCAGGGAGGCCGACACTTCCCCGCTCGGCCCCGCCCCCTCCCGCACTCCGCACATGTATGTACACACACACACACCTGTCCCCAGCCATGCAGACAAGCACTGACACCCTCGTCTGGCCCCGCCCCCCGCTCGGCTCCGCCCCCTCCCGCACTTTGCATGTGCACACACACATACATACATGCACATACACACTCACTCACTCACACATACACTCACCTGTCCCCAGCCATGCAGACCGCAGCACTTCTACTGACATCCTCAGCGCCTGGCCCCGCCCCCCGCTCGGCTCCGCCCCCTCCCGCACTTTGCATGTGCACACACACATACATACATACATACATACATGCACATACACACACTCACTCACACACTCACCTGTCCCCAGCCATGCAGACCGCAGCACTTCCACTGACATCCTCAGCGCCTGGCCCCGCCCCCCGCTCGGCTCTGCCCCAGAACTCCGCCCCCCGCACACAACGGAATCCGACAAAGAATTCTGTTCTTTGTCATCCGTTGTACAGCGTTGAACAGCGCATCAGTCACATGCGTCAAGCGACGCATGTGACTGATACAAATCAACGGAAATGTGAACTTAGCCTAAGGCTAGGTTCACACTTCAGTCACAATCCGCTGCTCTGGTAAACAACGGAATCCGTTTGGCGGATTCCGTTTTTCCCATAGACTTGTATGAGCAGCGGATTATGACTGATGATGCTGCGTTGCACCCTCCACCCGACTGATCAGTCGTGGGCGGAAGGAACACAGCCTGTAACGTTTTTTTGAGCAGCGCAATCTGTAGGATTTTGCTGCGCATGCTCTCTCTGGCTCCCTGCACATGTAACCAGGATACACATCGGGTTACCAAGCAATGCACTTTGCCTAATTACCCGATATTTACCCTGGTTACGTGTGGAAGGAGGCAGCGCTAAGCAGTGTACGCTGGTAACCAAGGTAAATATTGGGTAACCAAGCAAAGTGCTTTGCTTAATTTTTACCCGATATTTACCATTGCTACGTGTGCAGGGAGCCCGACACTTCCCCGCTCGGCTCCGCCCCCTCCCGCTCTCTCACACACACACCGCACTGACGTCCTCAGCGCCACGGCCCCGCTCTGCTCCACCCACCTCGCACTCCGCCCCCCGCACACAACGGAGTCCGACAATGAATTCTGTTCTTTGTCATCCGTTGTACAACGCATCAGTCACATGCGTCAAGCAACGCATGTGACTGATGCAAAACAACGGAAATGTGAACCTAGCCTAACGTGTCGCCATTTGTCATCAAGAGCCAACATCACCAGCCACCACTCATCAGTGTTACCGAGAACGAAGTCTTCACAATACGGAACCAAACACGGTGCAGAAACCCTGAAAGGTCTTCATAAAGCTCCAATAATACCACCATCTATATTAAAGTCCACAGATTTTACAAAAAAAACCCTACACAGTGTTAAACGGACTTTTTAGGATGTGTGCCCACGATCAGTATTTGCTGCGTTGTGGACGAGCCTATCTCAGCTGCGTCTAAACCGCTGTGTTGTACAGTACAAGCACAGTGGAGGGATTTCTAGAAATGCCGTGCCCACTGTGCTTCTTTTGGCGCAGCAAACACTGACCTACGGAGCGGCTTTCCAGACTGCAGCAAGTCAATTCTTTGCTGTGGTATCGCATGCGTCCTCCGTAGGAACACAAGCGAGAGACCGCAGCGCACTGAACCCTGATCATAGGTACAAGCAGCTGCGGTCTCCTGTGAAAACATGCGGACCCCCGGTCAGGACTCGCTGTGTTCTGAACGCAGCGAGTCCTGATAGTGGGCACGTGCCCTTAGACCTGATGATGACGATACGGAAAAAAGATTTGTAAAACAAAATTGATTTTTCTGCCCATCTTACACTTTGTATCACCCCTGAATGACTGGTCAAACCAATCACAGGCACTCAGTGCATCATGGCGGCTAATCATTTACATACCCTTTCTCATCTGCTTTTTTCCATCCATCTCTTCCCTTCTCTGCTCTATGAACCCAGAGCTGTCAGTCAAAGAATAGGGGAGGGTGTAGATAGGGGGAAACAAGTAGGTGGGAAGGTGCACTCAAATGTTTGGCCCCGCCATGATGCATATAGATGACTTAGGAGGGTTGATCCTACTGACAGATTCCCTTTAACCCGTTCAAGATCAAGGACGTACCTGTATGTCCTTGGTCACGTCCCTGACTGATACGAGCTCACATCTTTCCCTGCACGTTGGCTGATCTGATCGGCGGACGTGCAGCTAACAGGCGCACCCGGTAACTAGTTAGGTCGCGCTACCACACACTGGCACGCCATTTCCCGCTCACATCAGCGGTTTCATGACCTGATCACAGGGTGCCGATAGGTTATGACAGCCGGGGGGGTCAGCTGATGAGTCCTGTCGTTGTCATAACGTACAGTACCTGTAAACACCAGCTAAGCACTGCCATTTACAGAAGATCAGCATTTCTGCAGAAGCATTGCACTGAACAGCAGAAGTGATCAGACTGTGTGCTCTTCAAGTCCCCTAAGGGGACTAGTAAAATCAATTAGACGTTAAAAAAAACAAAAACAAAAAACACACACACACAATTTTTTTTCACATTTTCCAGTACAATATGGGGCAGAATTAATGGTGTTATTCAAAAGTATAACTTGTCCCACAAAAAAACAAGCCTCATATGGGTATATTAACAGAAAAAAATAAAAAAATGTTATGACTCTTGGAAGAAGGAGATGAAAAAGCAAAAGGTGCCCAGGGGTGTAGGAATTAAGCAAGGTAATAGAGGCACCTGCCTAGGTGGGGAAAAACACCCACATCTGATTAATTATTTATTACCTACATATCCTTGTCCGGTATGTAGCTAGAGAAAAAAACTGGCTGTGCGCACCCTGCGTTTTTACCCGCGGATTTACCCGCAGTTTCGCTGCGGAAATTTCTTGAGAAATGTTTGCAATCTTTCTGCAGACATTTCCCAGCAAAACCTATGGGGAAAAAAATTAGCTGTGCGCAAGCTGCGTTTTTTTCTCAAGAAAATTCTTTCTGCAGAATTTCTTGAGAAAATTTCTTGAGAAAATGTGCATGTCACTTCTTTTCCACAGGTAGCTGCGGTATTTCACTCTATTCACTGTAATGTAATCGCGAAATACCGCAGGTAGCAAATGATGTGCGGTATACCCTCGGTATAGCCGCGGTTTACCTGCGGTAATGTTAATCACTGCCTGCAGTTTGCAGGGAAGTGATGTCATTATGACAGGAACAGGAAGCGGAGCAGAGTAAACACACACGTCACACTCCCTGGACACTGCACAGAAGTGCTTCCGGCAGGTGCCCGTGTAGTCTGTGTCCTGCTGCAGCCCCGCGGCTGCCTTCATTGCAGTATCAGCAGCTTCTCACGCTGCAGTGCTGGCAGCTGCGGGGATGACGAGTACTGCTGTCAGATTAGATGAGATCATTACCTGCTATGACGATCTCTTGCTCTTCTGATGTCAGCGCTCTCACTGCCTTCTATGCCCGTGCCGCGGGCGGCCCGAGACTGTCACTAGCGGTGATGACACGGGCACTCACAATACTGCTGAGAACGCGGCGGGCATAGAAGACAGTGACAGCGCTGACGTCAGCAGTGCAGGAGATGATCACAGCAGGTAATGATCTCATCTAACCTCCTGATGGCAGCGCTCGGCATCCCCTGCAGTGACCTGGGCTGACCTCATGATGTTAGCTCAGGTCACTGCATTACTCTCCCAGCCAATGGGGAACATTCTGTTCTTCATTGACTGGGACAGTGACTATGGTATGGATCGTCGTGGGACCCCCTTATTGGATTACGCTGGACCTGGAATTCATTGTTCTTTTCAATAAATTGGTGAAAGAGGGAATGTGTTGGGGAGTGTTTTTTCAAATAAACTTTTCTTTGTCTATTTTTTATTTCTTACTGACTGGGTTGTTGATGTCGGGTATCTGATAGACGCTTGACATCACTAACCCCAGGGCTTGATGCTAGGTGACATTACACATCTGGCATCTACCCCATATATTACCCCGTTTGCCACCGCACCAGGGCAACGGGATGAGTTGGGGCGAAGCACCAGGATTGGCACATCTAATGGACGCGCCACTTCTGGGGCGGCTGTGATCTGCTATTTTTAGGCTGGGGAGTGTCCAACAACAGTGGACCTCCCTAGTCTGAGAATACCAGACCACAGCTGTCCGCTTTACCTTGGCTGGTGATCCAATTTCGGGGGGGACCCCACGTTTTTTGTTTTAAATTATGTAATGTAAAATAACAGCGTGGGGTGCCCTCTGTTTTGGATTACCAGCCAAGGTGAAACTGCCAGCTGTGGTCTGCAGCCGTCTGCTTTACCTAGATGGCTACAAAAGATAGGGGGGACCCCACGTCATTTTTTTTTAAAAATTGTTTATGTATTTTTTGGCTAAATACAAGGCTAAGCACCCTTTAGTGCCACATGAAAGTCACTAATGGGTGCCAGCTTAGAATATGCAGGGAGGTAGGACATTATATAGATCTTTCTCATCTATTATCTATCTATCTATTCATCTATCCATCTTTCCCTCTATCCATTATCAGTCTATCGATTATCTATTAACTATATTATTTATTGTAGTTACAGCATAAAAAAACGGGGGGACCAACCTGCGGAAAAACCGTGGCAAAAACGTGCACGTTTTTACCGCGGCTTTGGTGCGTTTTTTTTACCGCAGGTGCGGTAATCTTCAACTCCCAGAAGTTTCTCAAGAAATTTTATTGAGAAAAATCACTTTTCTAGTGCGCACATAGCCTAAGCTAGTGAAATAAGCAATCAGCCAGCCCCCTTCACACACAGATATGTGCTAGGAAACACACAGTGTTCAGGGCAGAATCGGAACACTGTGACTAGGGGAACCTAGAATACCAGGCCTAACTATGCTGTATAGCTACATCTATGAATATGCGGGAAACCCCCTAAATGTGGAGTTACACAGTAATGTCATTATCTTTACTGTTTGGACCAAAGTTAAAAACGCTCTTGGTTTGTTCTCAAAATCTGTATATGTTGTCTGTACTCGACACAGTCCTGTCCTATATTTCAGAGTTCCCACAATACACTGCTCTCTTGTAGCCTGAATTCAGAAAAATATTAGGGGATTTTCGAGAGACTTAAAAAAAACGCAGATAGATATAAAATTCTCTCTCTATCATGGGAATTTAAAGCTCTGACTCTATATAGAATTTACTTAATACAGAATTTTACACCTAAAAATTGAGTGGAAATGATGGTGAAATCTAGATTTAAGGGGTAGTCCAGCCTGACTCCCATATCAAGAGGTGAGCGGGGCCGGTGACATCACAGCTTGTGTGCGCGTTGGGGAATGATCACATAGGACACCTGTTGCTTCCGAGCTGGCAGATATCTGTAGATATGACGTCCCCTCTTTATATGGACGCGGGCACAGCCGGATTACCCCTGATCCAGCTAAGCCCCTACTAGGTGGAGGCATCACAGGGGCAGGAAAAGCAAATCACACACATGCTTCCAAAAATGGAGGAGGTGATTGCTGGATGGTAAAACTGCACACTGATGGCATGCATAGAGCGCTGTTCACACTTGCAGATGCACAGTCACAAGCCCGCAGCCTATTAGGTGACGCCCATACTATTAGATCAGGCGGGCTGCCAAGTCGTACTTCATCTGTGCACCATACAGGGACAGGAACTCTAATATTAAAGGCCCAACAGAAAGGGGCCTGGCTGTATCCTGTACAAAAAATGTGAGGTTTTTAGCTAGTGTTATGGCCATAAGACGTAAGCCTACAACCCTCGTCACGGGAACCTCATGCTTGTAGGTCCCTACACTATATATAGTATAAAAAAAGAGGACTAAATATCATTATGTACAGCAAAGATGGAACTGCAGCTGTATATTGCCTAGGCCAAAAGACTACTACTCTAGCAGGATACAGCTAAACCCTCACTAAATGGAGGCATCACAGGTGCAGGAGGAGCAAATCACACACACTTCCAAAAATTGTACAGGATACAACCAGGTCCCTTTTTGTTAGGCCTTGCATATTAGAGTTCCTGTCCCTGTAGGATACACAGGTGGGGTATGGCTTGGCAGCCCGCCTGATCTAATAGTATGGGCGTCACTTAATAGGCTGTGGGTTTATGACTGTACATCTGATAGTGTGAACAGCGCTCTATTCAAGCCATCAGTGTGCAGTTTTATCATCCAGCAATCGCCCCCTCTATATTTTGTTAGTGTGTGTGTGTGATTTGCTCCTCCTGCACCTGTGATGCCTCCACCTAGTGGGGGCTTAGCCATATCCTGCTGGAGTAGTAGTTTTTGGCCTGGGCGATGTACAGCTGCAGTTCCATCTTTGCTGCAAGTAATTACCCCTGATCCGGAGGAGAGTAGCTCTGATGACGCCGAGTCGACAGGTGCATGACGGGAGGCGTGCAATGTCAGCATGTGTCCAATACTAATGAGCAGGACAAATGTACGGTATGTACTGGCCATGTACGAATCCTGACAGATACATGTGAAGTCAACGTCATCCGATCTGCTCACCTTCAGATGCAGAAGGGAGAGGAGGTGGAGAACCCCTTTTAGAATAAGATTCTTTCATAAAGCTAATATAACTCACATACAAGGATGTGAAGGTTTATGGAAAAGAATCGGAACAGAAAATGTGAACACAATTTTTTCTGGACATTTGGCTTGACGGGCTCTAGTGTTTAGGGAACAAAGGATAGCATTCATTAGAAGTGTTCGGTCACTGGCACTTATCAGACCATGCTTGTTAGTTGTCACTATACTTTATGAATGAGATGTGCAGAACAGTGATATGAATCC
The DNA here is from genome assembly GCF_048569485.1 of Anomaloglossus baeobatrachus. Taxonomy (NCBI): domain Eukaryota; kingdom Metazoa; phylum Chordata; class Amphibia; order Anura; family Aromobatidae; genus Anomaloglossus; species Anomaloglossus baeobatrachus. Next base: position 289,069,990 of record NC_134357.1, on the reverse strand, counting down.
TCCCCACCTGTGGGGGTGCTGTACCACATACATTACGGGAGAACATAAATGAGGGCATTCTTCATGTGGTCTTTTATACTCCCTATACATACTGGGCACATGAAGGATTCATTTAGAATTTAGCTGTGTGGCACAATATAGGAATAATACTAGTAAATGAGGTAGAAATGAGAATCGGAGCGCACAGGGGCCTCCTCAATGGCACCTCTCCCTATTTAGCAGTGTGTGGGGATATTCGGCCTGCTCACTTAGAGGAGCTGCGGACCAGCCTCTGCCTTCCTTTCTGCTCGGCTGCTGGAGCGAGACCTTCTAATAAAAACCATCGTGGCAGCGTTCTTTGTTTGCCTTGGCCTTTTTATTTGCAGCCCTGTCAGAATTTCCATCTTGTTTTCGCCTCCTAACAAAAAAAAGTGGGAAAGTCAGCTATTTCCTCGAATAATAATAGCCTTGTGACTAGGATAAAAGTGGCAGGTTTGGGGCCAAATGAGAGCGATTTATGAACCCCTTCATGACTACACTTCATTGTTTGGTGTTTGCACTCGATTTAGCAAAAAGTAAACGGAAGCAAATGACTGACAGGCTTTAAAATAAAAGCCTAGCCAATCTTACAGCTCACCTTTAGGGTACGTTCACACAGGACAGATTTGCAGGATGGAAAATCCAGTGTTGTGGATGAGTGCTTAATGAATCTCATCCAGACTCTGAGGAGAAAAACCTGCAGCGTAAAGTGACCAGTGAGTTGTGCAGGAGGACTATAATTATATATATACATATATAGTGTGGAAATAGGCGGCGGATTTGACCCCTTGCAAGGTAAAGAGAGGGGGGGCAGTACGGTATATGAGCCATGTACTTTGTGGAATCTGCTGCAATATTGCCACCATTTAGTGTGACATGTACCTTCATAAATCTGCTGCAAAACGTCCGATGTGAAAATTTGTCAACAAATTGTCCCATGAGGTTGTATCCCATGCCACATAAAAGTTTAGGCAGCCCTAGCACTTACTTCCTGCTCAGCAGGAGTAGTAAGGGGTACTTTGCACACTACGACATCGCTAGCCGATTGTAGAGATGCCGAGCGCGATAGTCCCCGCCCCCGTCGCACATGCGATATCTTGTGATAGCTGCCGTAGCAAACATTATCGTTAGGGCAGCTTCACACACACTTACCTGGCCGGCGACCCGCCTCCTTCCTAACGGGGCGGGTCGTGCGGTGTCACAGCGACGTCACACGGCAGGCGGCCAATAGAAGCGGAGATGAGCCGGACGTAAACATCCCGCCCACCTCCTTCCTTCCGTACAGTCGCCGGCGGCAGGTAAGGTGATGTTCCTCGCTCCTGCGGTTTCATACACAGTGATGTGTGCTGCCGCAGGAACAAGGAACAACATCGTACCTGTCGCTGCAGCGAAATTATGGAACTGACCGACACTACACAGATCACCGATTTATGACGCTTTTGTGATCGTTTATCGGTCCTTCTAGGCTTTACATGTTGCGACATAGTTACCGGCGCCGGATGTGCCTCACTTTCGATTTGACCCCGACGAGATCACAGTAGCGATGTCACAACATGCAAAGTACCCCTAAGAGTGGGTGCAGAATACACCACCTCTGTACACCATAGGCTTACCTGGTGGCCAAGTGCAGCTATTTAGAAAAGCCTCCCACAGCTAGTGTCAGATTCATTGCCCTCACCACCACCATTGTAGTAATGAACACTAGAAATTATATATATTATATGAGCTATAGAGATCTATATAGAATATATGGATACATAGAGATATATATATATATAGATAGATAGAGATTATATATATATATATATATATATTACGCACACACAGTACAATTGTAGATTCACATTGAAGGCATCAAAACTATGAATTAACACATGTGGAATGAAATACTTAACAAAAAAGTGTGAAACAACTGAAAATATGTCTTATATTCTAGGTTCTTCAAAGTAGCCACCTTTTGCTTTGATTACTGCTTTGCACACTCTTGGCATTCTCTTGATGAGCTTCAAGAAGTAGTCACCGGAAATGGTTTTCACTTCACAGGTGTGCCCTGTCAGGTTTAATAAGTGGGATTTCTTGCTTTATAAATGGGGTTGGGACCATCAGTTGTGTTGTGCAGAAGTCTGGTGGATACACAGCTGATAGTCCTACTGAATAGACTGTTAGCATTTGTATTAGGGCAAGAAAAAAGCAGCCAAGTAAAGAAAATCGAGTGGTCATCATTAGTCCGAAAAATTGGGAAAACTTTGAAAGTGTCCCCAAGTGCAGTGGCAAAAACCATCAAATGCTACAAAGAAACTGGCTCACATGAGGACCGCCCCAGGATAGGAAGACCAAGAGTCACCTCTGCTGCGGAGGATACATTTTTCCAAGTCACCAGCCTCAGAAATTGCAGGTTTACAGCAGCTTAGATTAGAGACCATGTCAATGCCACACAAAGTTCTAGCAGCAGACACATTTCTAGAACAACTGTTAAGAGGAGACTTTGTGCAGCAGGCCTTCATGGTAAAATAGCTGCTAGGAAACCACTGCTAAGGACAGGCAACAAGCAGAAGAGACTTGTTTGGGCTAAAGAACACAAGGAATGGACATTAGACCAGTGGAAATCTGTGCTTTGGTCTGATGAGTCCAAATTTTAGATCTTTGGATCCAACCACCGTGTCTTTCTAGAAAAGGTGAACGGATGGACTCTACATGCCAGGTTCCCACCGTGAAGAATGGAGGAGGAGGTGTGATGGTGTGGGGGTGCTTTGCTGGTGACACTGTTGGGGATTTATTCAAAATTGAAGGTATACTGAACCAGCATGGCTACCACAGCATCTTGCAGCGGCATGCTATTCCATCCGGTTTGCGTTTAGTTGGACCATCATTTATTTTCAACAGGACAATGACCCTAAACACACCTCCAGGCTGTGTAAGGGCTATTTCACTAAGAAGGAGAGTGATGGGGTGCTACGCCAGATGACCTGGCCTCTACAGTCACCAGACCTGAACCCAATCGAGATGGTTTGGGGTGAGCTGGACCGCAGAGTGAAGGCAAAAAGGGCCAATAAGTGCTAAGCATCACTGGGAACTCCTTCAAGACTGTTGGGAGACCATGTTCGGTGACTACCTCTTAAAGCTCATCAAGAGAATGCCAAGAGTGTGCAAAGCAGTAATCAAAGCAAAAGGTGGCTACTTTGAAGAACCTAGAATAGAAGATATATTTTCAGTTGTTTCACACTTTTTTGCTAAGTACTTCATTCCACATGTGTTAATTCATCACTTTGATGCCCTCAATGTGGATCTACAATTATCAGAGTCCTGAAAATAAAGAAAACTCTTTGAATGAAAGGTGTGTCCAAACTTTTGGTCTGTACTGGGTATATAAATACATACATATACATACATATATATATTATACATAAATAATGTGTGTATGTATGTGTGTATATATATAGATTATAATAATAATTTTATTCATTTATATAGCGCTATTCATTTCATAGCGCTTTACATACATTGTGAGCCCCAATGGGGACAGTGTTGCCAATCTAGAGTCCCTATCTGTATGTCTTTGGAGTGTGGGAGGAAACCCACGCAAACACGGGGAGAACATACAAACTCCTTTCAGATGTTGTCCTTGGTGGGATTTGAACAGAGGACCCCAGCGCTGCAAGACTGCAGTGCTAACCACTGAGCCACCATGCCGCATATTATATATATATATATATATATATAAACACATATACAGTGCCTGCAAGTAGTATTCAACCCCCTGCAGATTTAGCAGGTTTGATAAAGATGCAAATAAGTTAGAGCCTGCAAACCTCAAACAAGAGCAGGATTTATTAACAGATGCATAAATCTTACAAACCAACAAGTTATGTTGCTCAGTTAAATTTTAATAAATTTTAAACATAAAAGTGTGGGTCAATTATTATTCAACCCCTAGGTTTAATATTTTGTGGAATAACCCTTGTTTGCAATTACAGCTAATAATCGTCTTTTATAAGACCTGATCAGGCCGGCACAGGTCTCTGGAGTTATCTTGGCCCACTCCTCCATGCAGATCTTCTCCAAGTTATCTAGGTTCTTTGGGTGTCTCATGTGGACTTTAATCTTGAGCTCCTTCCACAAGTTTTCAATTGGGTTAAGGTCAGGAGACTGACTAGGCCACTGCAACACCTTGATTTTTTCCCTCTTGAACCAGGCCTTGGTTTTCTTGGCTGTGTGCTTTGGGTCGTTGTCTTGTTGGATGATGAAATGATGACCCATCTTAAGATCCTTGATGGAGGAGCGGAGGTTCTTGGCCAAAATCTCCAGGTAGGCCGTGCTATCCATCTTCTCATGGATGCGGACCAGATGGCCAGGCCCCTTGGCTGAGAAACAGCCCCACAGCATGATGCTGCCACCACCATGCTTGACTGTAGGGATGGTATTCTTGGGGTCGTACGCTGGACCATCCAGTCTCCAAACATCACGTGTGTGGTTGGCACCAAAGATCTCGATCTTGGTCTCATCAGACCAGAGAACCTTGAACCAGTCTGTCTCAGAGTCCTCCAAGTGATCATGAGCAAACTGTAGACGAGCCTTGACATGACGCTTTGAAAGTAAAGGTACCTTACGGGCTCGTCTGGAACGGAGACCATTGCGGTGGAGTACGTTACTTATGGTATTGACTGAAACCAATGTCCCCACTGTCATGAAATCTTCCCGGAGCTCCTTCCTTGTTGTCCTTGGGTTAGCCTTGACTCTTCGGACAAGCCTGGCCTCGGCACGGGTGGAAACTTTCAAAGGCTGTCCAGGCCGTGGAAGGCTAACAGTAGTTCCATAAGCCTTCCACTTCCGGATGATGCTCCCAACAGTGGAGACAGGTAGGCCCAACTCCTTGGAAAGGGTTTTGTACCCCTTGCCAGCCTTGTGACCCTCCACGATCTTGTCTCTGATGGCCTTGGAATGCTCCTTTATCTTTCCCATGTTGACCAAGTATGAGTGCTGTTCACAAGTTTGGGGAGGGTCTTGATTAGTCAGAAAAGGCTGGAAAAAGAGATAATTAATCCAAACATGTGAAGCTCATTGTTCTTTGTGCCTGAAATACTTCTTAATACTTTAGGGGAACCAAACAGAATTCTGGTGGTTTGAGGGGTTGAATAATAAATGACCCTCTGAATAAACTTTTCACAATTTAAAAAAAAAACCAAAAAACGAAATAACATTCTTTTTTGCTGCAGTGCATTTCACACTTCCAGGCTGATCTACAGTCCAAATGTCACAATGCCAAGTTAATTCCGAATGTGTAAACCTGCTAAATCTGCAGGGGGTTGAATACTACTTGTAGGCACTGTACATACAGACATACATATAATTATATATATATTTTTTTTATATTACTCAGGGTGGCAGCAGGAATAAGATAATAACACAAAACTGGCCTCTTGACCCCCTTTATCATTCATAGATGTGGTCAGTAGAGTAATAATGCTATAAAGCAGGATGGCTTTCCTTTCTGACAAACGTCAGGCTGGATCCTGGCAATGTCTCCAGTCTCCAGATTTATATTTCACTGTCCTCAGCAGTTCGAGAGATTTAAGAAGCTGCGCCGTCCCCGCCTCCTCTTCCTCAATATTAACCACTGTCTCGGTAAACATAAAGTCACTTTTATTATAGGAAAATGGGATTCTTTAAATTCCCTCAATGTAAAAAAAAAAAAAAATTTAAAAATAAAAAAATGTCAGCACTATATACAAATGACAGTATCAGCCAGAAAAAAGGAGATTGCCCAGAGTATATAGGTGTGTTGCATGACTATTTGACATACGGAGGACATCGGTTAGGGAAGCCTGCTCCCCGCCACCAATGGTACGGGTGATAGTGTAGTCTACAATACAATTCCACGGTTCACTTATTAGTTCCTGGACGGTGATCATCTTGATCCATGCTGACAGCTGCTGCTCACATGCTGCGCTCATACTACACGCTGACATTACACTAGATCCACATGCAGGACATGCCGTACCGTAACTGCTCATAGTGCGAGAAATAGTGGCCGAAAGAAAAAAAAATATATTATAAGACTGAAGATATACAGTGGTTTGATTCTCTACGCATCTCCAAAGTCATTGGCTGGATTTACATATAGTCACTGAAGGCCTATGCAGAAGGGTACTGCTAAAAGGAAAATTGAAATGTATTAGAAATATATACCCCATAGTGATGGGCAAACTTGCAGATAACCGGGAACGGCAGATCAAACCGGATTAAAAAGAAAAATCCAGTTCTGGCCCAGAAGTGATCTCGGATATCTGGCTGGACGCCGGTCCCCATATAAGTCTATGGGGACCAGAATTCGGCGTGTAAAAATGGTGGTAGAAGAGATCGGGGAATTGGAGCAAGCACTTCATACTTACCAAGTCACAGCTTCCCCTGTCCACTAGCAGTCCCTATGTCTGCGATTGGTTGCAGTCAGACACTGTCACACAGGATGGGGCGCAGCTGACTGCAACTAACCACAGACACTGTCTGCAGGTCACTTTTGTGGTGTAAGCATAAATAAATAAAAAATTGGCGTAGGGTCCCCCCTCATTATGATACCAGCCATGATAAAGCATATGGCTACAGGCTGCAGCCCCCAGCCCTGCGCTTTTCTTGGCTGTGTATCAAAATAAAAAAAAGCCGCATTTGGTTTTTGTTTTTAATTTTTAAATAAATTAATAAGAATTAAAAAAAAAACAACAAAAAAAACAAACAAAAAAAAAAACCGTGCGGTGTCCCCCCCCCCCCCCCGTTTTGATACCCAGCAATGAAAAAGCCCAACAGCTGGGGACCTGTATTCTCAGGCTGGGGTGGGAGACATGCTTATTGGGCCCCCCCAGCCTAAGAGTAGTAGCCTGCAAGCGTGTATTCTTTTACAGCTCATGGAAAGCTAAAGGCACAGTATTTTTGAACATATTGATTTTTTTTGGGCCTAAAAGTCTGTAGTAATCGGGTAGTGCAGCTAAAATTCACATGTGTGGCCCATAAAAGGGGCAGCGGTCTGTACTCTGAGGTGTGCAGAATTCTGGAGCATCTGCTCTCTGAAGCCAGATCACACAAACTAGCAAGCACAGAACTGTAAATGCGAGCAGAGCGTTAGCTGCCAGAAGATTGTGGCCACCCCACCACCCACCCACGCTTGGAGCAACAGGACAATCTTCTTCTATTCCATTTGCTTTACAGGGAGCATATTCTCTCTATTAGAAACATTAGAAGTACCCTCTTTGCTGAAACATTATAACCTTCAGCAGAATACAAGCTGCCACGTATGCAGGTTATTTCATTCCGTCAGCATCGGGATCACATTACATTATATGTGCCTGATAAAATCCTTAGGGCTTGTTCACATGGGTTAGACGTTGCTGCAGATTTTCTTTACGGACTTTACAGAGTAAAATCCACGGCAGAATACATTAGTCGCAAAATGGATGAGATTAAAAAAAAATCCAATCCATGTGCTTTGCAGATTTCATTAAGGATGCATAGAAATCTTCGATGGGGAATGTAAAAATCCACAACAAACCCTAATTGTTGAGGATTTTAAAAACGGATTAAAAGTAACGATCCTGGCGCTTCTGTGGCTTCCCTGCCTTGTCTGCTGACTTTCTTTTGCAACCTGGCCTCTTGTAATTATATTTTATTCTATGTGACCGCTGCAGCCAATCACATTTCCTCCAGACTGCAGTGGTCACATGGGAGGAAACACAAGGGGTTGAGTTGTACAGAGACTAGCAGGACTCCAGGCGGCAGGGAAGCCACATAAGTGCCAGGTAAAACAAGTATAGTACGATACAGATATTTTCCTATAAAATCTCGTAGACGTGTATTGGATATTTTCTGATATAATCCACGGTGCGTGGACATCAGCTTTAAAGAGAACGCAGTGGTTCAAGATGGAGGGGACGGATTTAGTTGCATATTTGTCTACAGTTCCCAAACCATTAGTCTTACCAGAGTGCGTCTTTGCAGGGTGGTGAGCTCCACCAGCCCCCTGCTGTGGAGGAGGGCTTGCCCCAGTTTGTCCAGTATCCTGTCCTGTATTCGCACTGGTCAGTGTCCCAGTTGGCAGTGGCTGTCCTCTTTTTAATAATTGCTTCTGTTCTTGCTGGCGGAATCGAGGAGGCACCTCTCGTGGCAGGTAACGGGAGGCCGCAGTTTGCTGGCCATTGGCAGGTGCTCGCTTGCCATTGCTGTTTTGGACAGTGCTGGTGGAAGTACTGGGAGCAGCGGGCTGGGGCTGGTTGGAACTGATCTTGATTGGTTCTGGCACTAAAGGAAAGAAAAGAAATACTTGTTTAGCCCTCTATGTCGTACAGCACTTCACAACTTTAATGTACTTTATCAAGTATACGGTCTTCATTTCTGAAGTGTGGAAACGTAGATCAAACAGAAAGAAATACAGTTGTTTTCTGTCCTAGGGAAAGAAAAAAGCAAATCACTACTGTGATGGATAAACAGCAACGATGCCCAGTGGTCCCACACCAGCTACAACGGTGCCCAGTGGTCCCACACCAACTACAACGGTGCCCAGTGATCCCACACCAGCTACAACGGTGCCCAGTGGTCCCACACCAACTACAACGGTGCCCAGTGGTCCCACACAAACTACAACGGTGCCCAGTGGTCCCACACCAGCTACAACGGTGCCCAGTGGTCCCACACCAACTACAACGGTGCCCAGTGGTCCCACACCAACTACAATGGTGCCCAGTGGTCCCACACCAACTACAATGGTGCCCAGTGGTCCCACACGAACTACAATGGTGCCCAGTGGTCCCACACCAACAATAGAGACCATGTTTCAGTTTTGTAGCATCTGTCATTTTACCAGAAAAACAGCACATCATGCACCATTATTTTGCCTTTTTTATGGAATATTTGGATGAGCGGCTAAGATTTTGGGACAATCTTGAGTATTCCCAGTGGTAGAGCCTAAATATCCAGACACTGGCATTTTACATCTTGCCTGGTCACTTCAGGTATCTTTTAACAATAAGCCATCATGTGTGTGCAGGACTAAACACTTTCTGGCCATTCTAAAACTTGTATTCTGTACTTTCACCAATTTTTCCAGTACAGACCAAGACATGAGGGATTCTTACTCCTCCATGTCTCTGTAAGGCTATGTGCGCACGTTGCGTACAGTCACTGCAGAAATTTCTGCAGCGATCTGAAGAGCACATGTGCGCTTTAAAATCGCTGCAGAAATGTCCGTAGTGAAGCAGATTCCATGCGCTCTGCCTGCAGCTCCTGCCATAGACAGAGCAGGAGCTGCCGGCAAAGCGCAGGAAAGAAGTGACATGTCACTTCTTTTTACGCAGCGCTTCGGCAGTAGCCGAAGCTCTGCGCTCTTAAACGCCACGTGCGCACGGCCCCTGCACAATCTCCATAGACTGTGCAGGGGACGCAGGACGCATGCAGTTACGCTGCGCTACAAAGCGCAGCGTAACTGCATGTATTTACGCAACGTGCGCACATAGCCTAACACATTTTCAGAAGCAGCAGAATTGAGAAAAACGTATAAATGTAAAACCAGCAAAGTGGTGAGATAAAACACTTACTACAAAGCAGCATTTCTGTATATCTCTCATTCTGCTCCCCACCTCTCTAAGCATCAATAAGCAGCTGTAATTTTGTAATCTTAACTGGCAGTCCATCTTGTTTTGAGCAAGACAAATTTTAGCACCAATGGAGGAGAAATGGCTCATAAGGGGAGATATATATTTTCAGAGAAATCTCTCTATTAGTATAAGTTCTATACTCACTTCTCGTACATTCGATAATTAATATGTTTGTGAAATTATGCATAATATATCAATATTAGAGATGAGCGAGCGTGCTGCTCGTTACTTGATCGAGCATTGGGGAGCTCAGGTACTCGTGGAGTTTGGATATTTCCTCCATGAAATAATGACCATAACACCTAGGCTTGCATCACTACATGATGTGTGCAGTACCCCAGGAAGAGCCAGAAGCAGTCTCTGAATGGCTGTCACTGGGGACATTCTGAAGCATCGATATTTTGTGTTAATCCTATTACTGGTTCAGAAGCACATTTTCTTATCTGACCTGCCAGTCTTGTAATGAAGAACCAGTTCTATAGTGGTGAGTACATACCATCATACCATATGTACAATGGTTAAAATTACCTGCTTAAAATGTATTCTCTATGTACTGCTAAATTTATCTCCAAAATAAAGACACCCCAAAAAAAAAAAAAAAAAAAAAAAAAAAATCGCACTTCCCAGGCTCCAAACAATTAGAGTTGGCAAGTGAATAGTCTTACATACAAATCTGCGTCGCTCTCAGGTCCCCCTGCATTCCACAGAGGTTGACTGAAAGGGGTTTGTCCACTTTCTTTTGGGGGGTGTCTGCTTTCTGTGATGAAGGATCCTGCTGTATTCTTTAACGTTTTAGCTGCCTGGACACTTCCTTATGGAGCCATAACTAGGGCTTACTTTTGGAGTAGGACTTGTAGGCATAATCCAAAAAGTCCAAAAAATCCTACTTGGGCTTATTTTCCGGGTTTTCGGGGAAACATGCAATCATTTGTGGTTAAACCTGCATATATTAATTATGAAACAGTTGGCCAAGATTCAATAAATATCGAACAGAGGTCTTAGCCCATTTAGCCAACATCATAAGCTGGAGGACCACCTGTAAATGCTAACTCTCCATTACACCAGCACTCATGCCATCTGTACAATAGAGTATGATCTCGTACAATCTCACCTCCTGAAGCATGGATCAACCATCATCATCATCTAATACCCGAACTCCCGCACATGAGTAGTGGTGGTAATTTAACTCACACAGGGATATCTATAAAACCTATAGAATTTACATTTGGGAGGTCATTGTGGAGGCAACATATCATAAAAGGGAAAACGTGCAGCGGGGGGGGGAAAGGGGGGGGCAAATATAGTCTGATCATGGCTGGTAACAACTGCCAGCATCTCCTTAACATTGTTAAGGACATACAGGGAGTTGCATGTTCATGTGATACATATTGATTGCTGTAGTAAGCCTCATGCTGCATTCATGTACTGACAGTGGTTCTGGTGCTGGATTCATGTACTGACGATAGTGGTTCTGATCCTAGTCACATGTAGAAATTAATTATTGAACAAATGACATGCTACATGGTTATGATAAAACTTGGAGTTTTGAGGTTGATATAGAGAGTTTCTGCTCCAAAAAGTGTTAAGTCAATGTATGCTCACACTGTTTTTGGAGCACAAACTCTCAAAATCCTTCTCAAAAATTCAAAACACCTCAAAAATTGGTTCTGGAGAAGTATTCATGTACTGATGGTGGTCCTGACAATGCATTCACGTCGTAAGTACCCCTTTAAATATTTTGCAACCTTTGGAGGTGGTTAAGTATGACAATGTGGCTCTTGGACAACAAAATGTGTACCTAACCATTATACCAATAGGTGTTAAAGGGGTTTCCGACAAACAAAGATAGTTTCTAAGTTGATTTTAATCAATAAATCTTAGAATAGTAGTCATTTATTCAATTCGAGGTGTTTTAAAAATAAAAAAAAAAAAAGTTCGTGTTCTAAGATAATCTTATAGATGTATCGCTGGTATGTAATGTGTAATTGCCGTGTCTGACCATACAGGACATGGTCTGATCATACAACAGCTCTTGGACAGAGGAGGAAGGGAAAAAAAACAAAAAAAAAAAAAAAACTTAGTATACAGAGAGCACAGCACAAGATCATATCGGATTCTTTTTTTGAGGTAAAGCATTTACCTGCCTGTTTTTAAAAAGTATTTTACCTCATAGAAAGATCTAACATATTTTACAATTATTTTTTAAAAAATATTTTACCTCATAGAAAGATTAATTTGTGATCTCAAGCTGTAATGTCTGTATAGTTTATTACTTTCTCCCCGTCCCAGGAGCTGTGGTATGATTAGACCATGTCCCTGTATAGTCAGACACAGCCATTACACAGTACAAAGCAGGGACACATATATACGGATTATCGCAGCACAGGAACTTTTAAAAAAAAAAAAAATAAATAAATAAAATATACATCCAATTGTGGAACTTATTATTCCAAGACCTATTGATTAAAGTCAACTTTAAAATGAACATTGTTCATGGGAAAATCCCTTTAATGATTATTTCATATGGGATTTGGAATACATTCATCAACTGAAACAGCTGTGTTAGAGGCTTAAAGGGGTTTTCAGGGACATTTTTCTTCTATTAGCTGTGAGGTCTTGTCGACAAGAAAGTTTCCTTCTCTTCTGCAGATCGGGTGTCACCACCGACATCATCGTGATTGACACCAAGCGCCTGCGTTAGGCTCATGAGACCAAGGGGCAGAGGCAAATTGTAGGGATAGATAGATAATGGATAGATAGAAATAGATAGATAGCTAGATAGATAGATAGGATAGACTAGCATTGGTTGTAAGGGCGATAAACTGGGTTACAAAGAGTACTGGAAGCTGCCCAACTAGGAAGAGGAGCATGTAAACTGCCAAAATGGAGGCACTCAACTAAAAATCTAGAAAAAAGGGAAGGTAGAAAAAATATATATACTTTTACATTAGACTAGCATCCATTACAGATTAATTTATAAAAAGACAATTGAGTTTGGGGTTCAGACAACCCCTTTAAAACTGGACGAGGACTAGCCAAACACAATGGTGAGCATGTGGAATACAGTTTCATTTTGAAGGTTATATACCATGGCAAGACTACATGACACAAGGTAGTTATACTGCATCATAAAGGTCTCTCCCAAGCATACATTAGTAAGCAGACTAGCGTTTCAAGATGTGCTGTTCAAGCTCTTTTGAAAAGCACCAAAAAATGGGCACCACTAAGGACCGTTAACACCGTGGCTGGCTAAGGAAACTTCATGAAGCAGGTGAAAAGCACATTATGTTTACTTCCATTTGAAACTGGAAGATGTCCAGCAGTGCCATCAGCTCCGCACTGACAGCAATACCCATCTATTGCTCACAGAAGTCTGCCCAGAAGTAGTATTCGGAGTCGAATTGTGGCTAAAAATAGCCACACCTTTGAAAAGGAAGCAAGGGCTTACGACTCAACTATGCACAAAAACATAGGAATTGGGGAGCAGCAAAAACTGTCAGCAGATACGCTTTACTGACGAGTCAAAATATGAAATATTTCATACTAATTCATCATATAACACCATCAGGGATTTGTCCGATTGGCTCCAAATGTATTCTCCAGCAGGAGAATAACCCAAAACATACATACAGCCAATGCCAATAAAGCGGTTGTCCAGGTCTGGCACTCACTGTATTCATCTGGTCAAAATGTTGCAGGAAGTAGGCATATCGCATACATGCGGTTACAAGACCACCAGGTCTCACTGCCGGCAACGGGCGGAGAATCCTGACAGAGCGCACCGTAAGGATTTACAAGTTTGCAGTCACATTAACTGCAGACTTTTGTGGCAAACCTAGACAAGCCCTTAAAGGGAACCTGTCAGGTGGAATATGCACCTAGAACCACGAGCAGTTCTGGATGCATATTGCTGATCCCTGCCTAACTGTCCCAGGCTATAGTAGCATACATAGAGAGATATTAAAAGAAAAAGAAAATATTTCTAAAGACCCTTTATGATATGCTAATTAGCGAGTGGACTAGTCGCAAGGGCTTTACTTCCTGCACTCATTCCGCCCTCTTAGCATGTTAGCACGCCCCTGTGGATTATTCTAGGCCCACTGCCTAGTATCATCAACGGTGACGTGCGTATCTGTATCATTTATCACCGAATCAGACGCCGGACAGTGCATATGATCAGAAGTCCCCGGCTATTCTGGTCATGTGCATCAGACCACTCTGAAGCCGGGACGCCAGGCTTCATAGTGTGCATGACTGGAAGTGCTGGGGAATTCTGATCATGCGCACTGCCCAGCGTCTGAAGCGATGACAGCAGACACAGGTTTGCATGTCACCGCTGATGACGCAAGGCCCTGGGTAATGAAAAGCCCACAGGGGCATACTAACATGCTAAGAGGGCGTAATTAGCGCAGGAAAAAACGCCTTTGTGACTAGTCCCTGCGCTCATTAGCGTATCATAAAGGACCTTTCGAAACACTTTTTCTAAAGATCCCTTTACCTATGCTACTAGATAAAGGGATTAGCAATATGCACCCAGATCTGCTCGTGGTTCTGGGTGCATATTGCACCTCATAGGTTCCCTTTAAAGAACTATCTTCAGAGAAAACAACAAGGAGTCCTGGAAGTGACGATTTGGCGGCCTCAGAGCCCTGATCTCAACATAGAGTTTGTGTGGGATTACATGAGGAGACAGAAGGATTTACACAAGCTTCATCCACAGAAGATCTGTCGTTAGTTCCCCAAAATGTTGTAGAACATGCGTCATTTCTGGAAAAAGTGGGCAATTGTACATGAAAGTACTGATAATGTATTGAAGGCAAAGGGCAGTCACAGCAAATATTAATTTCATTTATATTTCTCTTTTTTGTTCATTCATTTGTACATTGTTAAATGAAACTTGACAGCTTATACACGCAATCCAATCAGCAGGCAGCATGTATCAGGCACTATCTGTATGATTTCAGCCATGCACATTGGACATACGGTACTTTAATAGTGGACCAGGGACTAATAAGGCCCCTTTCACAAATCAGTTCTTTGCCATCTGTCACAATCCGTCGAATTTTGAAAAAAACGGATCCAGCGACTGATGCCACTGGATCAGGTTTTTTTCTCATTGACTTGTATTAGTGACGGATGGCCTCACGTTTCATCAGTCATTCGACGGATCCGTCGAAGAATGTTTGTCCGTCGGACGGAGACGACTTCCACAGTAACGTTTTTATGTGTACGTTGAAAAAAAAATAGACAGCGACAGATCCGACACCGTCCGTCATTTGGTAGAATGGAAGCCTATGGGCGCAGGTCATTCGTCGCTGAATTCCGTTTTTTTTAACTTCGCATGATCCAATTATTTAGACCCCAGCTAGTCGGATCCATCAAAAAACGGATCCGTCGCATGAGTTTAGCCACAATCTGCGACGGATCAGTGGAGAAAACGGATTGTGACTAATGGCAAAAAACTGATGTGTGAAAGGGGCCTAAGACCGGTTTCACACTTCCGGCATTTCCCCACTTTGCCGGATCCGTCACACCCAGTACAGTGCAATACAGTACAATGGCTATCGCGGCAAGCTCCGGTCACATGCTCCAGTAACATGACAGCATGTGACCGGAGCTTGCCGTGATGCCATTGTAATGTATTGCACTGTACTGGAGTGTGACGGATCCGGCAGAGCGGCAAAATGCCGGATGTGTGAAACCGGCCTAAGCCACAAGAGTGACCAGTCAAAAAGCAGGTCCCTGGCGGCTCCTTTCCACCCACTCTCCTTGAGTGACAGGTTTTTCCCTGGTGGCGTGTATAAAGGAAAGACCAGTCACCATTTGCAGTGGACTAGGAGAAGCTCTTTTGACTAGTCACCTATGCGGTTTGGTATTTATCAGCTGTCAGGGTCCCTTTAATTTGAACTAATTATTTTACTTCTATTATTGAAAGCATTCTAACTTTTCTACCATTTTCAGTGTTGTCCCATGAAAAGATATATTAAAATGTTTACAAAAATGTGAGGGGTGTACTCACTTTTATATACTGTACTTACAGTACTGGGAAAAAGGTTTAGGTAGCGGCATCATCTTTAGAAGGGGCTTCCTTCTGGGACAACAGCCATGCAGACCAATTTGATGCAGTGTGTGGCGCATAGTCTGAGCAATGACAGGCTGACCCCCCCAACCCTTTAATGTCTGCACACATACATATATTTTGAAAAGACAACCTCTGGATATAACGCTGAGCATGTGCACTCAACTTCTTTGGTTGACCATGGCAAGGCCTGTTCTAGTGGAATTTGTCTAGTTAAACTGCTGTATGGTCTTGGCCACCGTGCTGCAGCTCAGTTTCAGGGTGTTGGCAATCTTCTTATATCCTAGGCCATCTTTATGTAGATTCTTTTTTCAGATTCACAGAGAATTCATTGCCATGAAGTGTCATGTTGAATGTCGTGTGACCAGTATAAGAGAATGTGTGAGCGATAACACCAAATGTAACACACCTGCGCCCTATTCACACCTGAAACGTTGTAACACTAATGAGTCACATGACACCGGGGAGAGAAAATATCTTAATGGGCACAATTTGGCTGTTATCACTTAGGGGTGTACTGACTTCTGTTGCCTTTAATGGCTGTGTGTTGAGTTATTTACCAAATTTACACTGACTACATTACATTGCATCAAAGTGTCATATCTTCAGTGTTGTCCCATGAAAAGATATAAAATATTTACAAATAGGCGAGGGGTGTACTCACTTTTGTGATATACTGTAAGTCAGCCCTATTAACAGCCATTCTTTCAGCCTAACCTTACCACTATAAAATTTGAGCTTGTAAATGCAGATGGCCACCGAGAGGCAGTGGTGCTACATGAATGTGAACAGCGCACTGTATCTGGGGATATGCAGCCACCAATGCTGTGACATTACGCTCGCTAACCTTGCTTTACTACTGGCTCACATAGCTCCATTCTAATAATATCAAAGGTTACGCTGTATACTACATGTGAGTAAAGACCAGCTGATGTAATAAAGCTTAATAGAAAGTTCGGTAGAACAATGCTATTCTTTTTGTTTTTTTAGTCCTTGGCGCGGTTTAGTAAACTACAAAATGACCACAATCCAGAGCATGTTGCCATTTGAGAGGGGAAGGAGACAATGCCTTCAGACAATTTTTGTCAACGTGTGGGAGCAACTGGAGAAAGATGTGTCTACTGGGCACAGAAACCTAATAAATACACATATAAATGCCTGCATAAATGTATCACAAGATTAATAAAAAACCCGAACCTAAAAACAAGGCACAGGTGAATGTAATCAGAGCTACCCAAACCTCTAAATATGTGCTAATAGACAAAAGGTACATGGAAAGCCTGTCAGTACAGTGCAAAAAATAAACTGAGCGTACATGCATAATACATTTGGATCAGACAAATGACAATAATATGATGTGATAAATCATCCAAACATCAAGGCATGATGTACATGGATATACCTGAACAGACATAAAGGTAAATAATCCTTAACCCTGTAAAGAGTAGAGAGACCAGGAGCCGACTGTGTTTCGCCCTTTCACTGGGCTGGGCTTCCTCAGGGGTACAATGGGTGAACACCAAAAGGTGTGCTTTATATAACCCCTCCAATTATGCAAACAAGATGCAGGCAAACATAATTAGAATTAATGAACATACCTAGGTACTTGATGAGGCAGTAGAGGCTGTTTAGTACAACTGCTGGCCATTGTCTGAAGCAGCTCAAGGTGTAAGGAACAAAATATAGGGAGATCACGGCATGCGTTCCACTGTTGGGATGTGGTTGTGTTTCGAATTAGCCAAATCATTTACAGTGATTGTTAATAATCCCATATAAGTAGCTGTCCTAGTAGGAATTTCCTAATATTTTCTTTGTTGCATTTCACAGCAAAATCCATGGTCTGTAAACAGCTTACAACACAGCAAAGGCATCAAATTATTAAAAGTTATGTCAAAAGAGTACAAGAAAATTTCCAAGGCATTAGAGATAACATGGAGCACTGAGAAGACTCATCAAGAAGCAGCTTTGGTTTGAACAGTCATTCTGTGCTGGCAGAGTCCCATTAAAGGGAACCTGTCACCAGATTTGTCCCTATTAAACTAAAAGAATCCCCTTCTGCAGCTCCTGGGCTGCATTCCATGAAGGAGCACCTTGGCCCTGACTCCCCTTCCAGACCCCAAAAATACCTTTATAAAACCTGGCAATTATGTACGCTAATTACCTGTGTTGGCCAGATGGACGGGCTCATTTTCTGCTCGTTTATCCCCCTCTTGCCGCTGATTGCCGTCCTCCTTTCTTGATTGACGTGATGATGCCTCCGTTATCCTTGTTGCATTTTGAAATCTCGTGCCTGTAGTTAGGTCAGCTCACGCAGGCGCAGTTCGCTCTGCCATATCGTGGGAAGAGCAGAAACAGCTGCCCTCGCTCGCGCCGGTGAGCTAATTGTGCATGACCTCACCAGCGCCATGCTCATACCCGCCCAAAATTTCATGCCTGCGCATTTAGCTCACCAGCGTGAGCGAGAGCAGCTGTTTTCTTCTCTGCCCGCAATATGGCAGAGCAAACTGCGCCTGCGCGATCCGCCATAACTGCACAGGCACGAGATTTGAAAATGCGATTAGGAGGATGACGGAATGAGTCATCCCGTCACTCTTAAGAAAGGAGGACGGCGATCAGTGGCAGGACGGGGGACAGGAGCAGAAAATGAGCCCGCCCATCTAGTCAACACAGGTAATTAGCATAACTAACGCCAGGTTTTATAAAGGTATTTTTGGGGTCTGGAAGGGGAGTCAGGGCCAAGGTGCACCTTCATAGAATGCAGCCCAGGAGCTGCAGAAGGGGATTCTTTTAGCTTAATAGGGAAAAATCTGATGGCAGGTTCCCTTTAAGCTGCTTCTGATGACCGTCTTCTCAGTGCTCCGTGTTATATCTAATACCTTGGAAATCTTCTAGTGCTCCTTGCTATTCTGTAAGCCATTTACAGACCATGGATTTTGCTGTAAACGGCTGTGCACTGTTTAACATGGATTTTAATGTGATAGGCTAATTCTGAACACAACCACATCCGCACAGTGGAACGCATGCCACGATCTCCCTATAGTCTCTGCCTTACACCTTGAGCTGCTTCAGACAATGGCCAGCAGATGTACTAAACAGCCTCTACTGCCTCATCAAGTACCTAGGTATGTTTATTAATTCTAATTATGTTTGCCTGCATCTTGTTTGCATAATTGGAGGGGTTATATAAAGCACACCTTTTGGTGTTCACCCATTGTACCCCTGAGGAAGTCCAGCACAGTGAAAGGGCATAAGCAATGGGGTTAGCAGTCAGCTCCTGGTGCCATGTCTGTTCAGGTAAATCCATGTACATCATGCCTTGATTTTTAGATGATTTATCACATCATACTACTGTCATTTGTCTGATCCAAATGTATTATGCATGTACAGTGCTGGCCAAAAGTATTGGCACCCCTGCAATTCTGTCAGCTAATACTCAGTTTCTTCTTGAAAATGATTGCAATCACAAATTCTTTGGTATTATTATCTTCATTTATTTTGCTTGCAATGAAAAAACACAAAAGAGAATGAAACAAAAATCAAATCATTGATCAATTCACACAAAACTCCAAAAATGGGCCAGACAAAAGTATTGGCACCCTTAGCCTAATACTTGGTTGCACAACCTTTAGCCAAAATAACTGAACAACCGCTTCTGGTAACCATCAATGAGTTTCTTACAATGCTCTCCTGGAATTTTAGACCATTCTTCTTTGGCAAACTGCTCCAGGTCCCTGAGATGTGAAGGGTGCCTTCTCCAAACTGCCATTTTGAGATCTCTCCACAGGGGTTCTATGGGATTCAGGTCTGGACTCATTGCTGGCCACTTTAGTAGTCTCCAGTGCTTTCTATCAAACCATTTTCTAGTGCTTTTTGAAGTATGTTTTGGGTCATTGTCCTGCTGGAAGACCCATCTTTCTCACACTGGGCCCTACGTTATGCTGCAAAATTTGTTGGTAGTCTTCAGACTTTATAATGCCATGCACACGGTCAAGCAGTCCAGTGCGAGAGGCAGCAAAGCAACCCCAAAACATCAGGGAACCTCCACCATGTTTGACTGTAGGGACCGTGTTCTTTTCTTTGAATGCCTCTTTTTCCTGTAAACTCTATGTTGATGGCTTTTCCCAAAAAGCTCTACTTTTGTCTCATCTGACCAGAGAACATTCTTCCAAAACGTTTTAGGCTTTCTCAGGTATGTTTTGGCAAACTCCAGCCTGGTTTTTTTATGTCTCGGGGTAAGAAGTGGGGTCTTCCTGGGTATCCTACCATACAGTCCCTTTTCATTCAGACGCCGACAGATAGTATGGGTTGACATTGTTGTACCCTCGGACTGCAGGGCAGCTTGAACTTGTTTGGATGTTAGTCGAGGTTCTTTATCCACCATCTGCACAATCTTGCGTTGAAATCGCTCGTCAATTTTTCTTTTCCTTCCACATCTAGGGAGGTTAGCCACAGTGCCATGGGCTTTAACCTTCTTGATGACACTGCGCACCGTAGACACAGGAACTTTCAGGTCTTTTGGAGATGAACTTGTAGCCTAGAGATTGCTCATGCTTCCTCACAATTTGGATTCTCAAGTCCTCAGACAGTTCTTTGGTCTTCTTTCTTTTCTCCATGCTCAATGTGGTACACACAAAGACACAGGACAGAGGTTGAGTCAACTTTAATCCATGTCAACTGGCTGCAAGTGTGATTTAGTTATTGCCAACACCTGTTAGGTGCCACAGGTAAGTTACAGGTGCTGTTAATTACACAAATTAGAGAAGCATCACATGATTTTTCAAACAGTGCCAATACTTTTGTCCACCCCCTTTTTTATGTTTGGTGTGGAATTATATCCAATTTGGCTTTGACAATTTTTTTTTTATTTTTTTCATTGAAGACAAATTAAATGAAGATAATAATACCAAATAATTTGTGACTGCAATCATTTTCAAGAAGAAACTGAGTATTATCTGACAGAATTGTAGGGGTGCCAATACTTTTGGCCAGCACTGTACACTCAATTTATTTTTTGTTCTGTTTATCAGTGCCAGGCTTTCCTTGTATCTTTTGTCTATTTAAGCACGTATTAGGCCTTGTGCGCACTAGGCGTTTTTGCGGCGTTTTTAGCGGCGGTTTTTACCGCGTTTTTGTGCTGAAAACGCAGTGACATTGCTTCCCCAGCAATGTCTATGGGTTTTCAGAAGTGCTGTCCGCACACAGCATTTTTTTGTAGCTGCGTTTTTGTGGTGACCACAAAAATGCAGCATGTCAATTATTTCTGCGTTTATCACTGCGTATTTCACCCATTGAGTTAAATGAGATGTTCAACAACGCAATGAAAAACGCATATAGCTGCGTTTCTATGACTAAAAACGCAGCTATAAACGCAAGGGGTGGGCAGTAAAGTGACGTGTACAGGAAGAGGATTCCTTCTGTTGGTAAACACAGAAGCGTGAATCCTCCCGGTACCGTCACCGCTGCGTCCACCTCCAGTCCTGTGCATGTCAGCTCCGTGCGGCGCCATGTCTGGGCGGGAGGTGGAGGCAGTGGCGAAAATAAAAGTGAACAGTAGAAAAAAAAAAATATAATACTCACCTGTCTGCAGGGTCCCGGTGCCATGCCCGCTCCCATCTCCTCCCGGTACCGCCGCTCTGGCTGTGTGCAGTCTCCCCGGGGCACGTACGAAGCTTGCAGGACCTGGCGGTGGATCACCTGATGCAGTCACCTGACGCATCAGCTGATCGTAATTCTCGCGGTGTCGCCGGCTTTTTCGCGCCCGGCCGGCTATCAGCTGATCCTGCCGTCAGGAGACCTCATCAGCTGATTACCGGCAGCTCCTGCAGCGATGGGGCAGGATCAGACTCTCATCCGATCGCTGCAGGAGCTGCCGGTAATCAGCAGATGTGAGTATTTATTTATTTTTATTTTTTTTTGCACTGATGCTTCAGCTGATTGTATAATCGGCTTTTATACAATCAGCTGCTGTGTGATGTGCTTCAGCCCCTAGAACCTGACACATCATCTGATCACTTTGCCTTCCAGCAAACCGATCAGATGATATTGGATCCGGATTGGACGGCGCGGGACCCTGACCCAGGATTACTGCGGAGATGGGTTCTTTATTTCAATAAAGATGGAGTCACTAATTGTGTTGTGTTTTATTTCTAATAAAAATATTTTTCTGTGTGTTGTGTTTTTTTTTTTATCATTACTAGAAATTCATGGTGGCCATGTCTAATATTGGCATGACACCATGAATTTCGGGCTTAGGGCCAGCTGATAATATACAGCTAGCCCTAACTTCATTATTACCCAGCGAGCCACCCGGCATCAGGGCAGCTGGAAGAGTTAGATACAGCGCCAGAAGATGGCGCTTCTATGAAAGCGCCATTTTCTGGGGTGGCTGCGGGACTGCAATTCACAGCGGGGGTGCCCAGAAAGCATGGGCACCCTGCACTGTGGATTCCAATCCCCAGCTGCCTAGTTGTAACCGGCTGGACTCAAAAATTGAGCGAAGCCCACGTCATTTTTTTTTTAAAATTATTTCATGAAATTCATGAAATATAAAAAAAAGGGCTTCCCTATATTTTTGGTTCCCAGCCGGGTACAAATAGGCAGCTGGGGTTGGGGGCAGCCTGTACCTGCCTGCTGTACCCGGCTAGCATACAAAAATATGGCGAAGTCCACGTCATTTTTTGGGGGGGGCAAAAAACTCCTGCATTCAGTCCTGGATGGAGGATACTGAGCCTTGTAGTTCTGCAGCTGCTGTCTGCTCTCCTGCATACACTAGTTTTGCAGCTGCCTGCTCTCCTGCATACAATGCACATTTTGAAGAAGGAAATGACATCAGACCTTTTTTTTTTCCATCAACAATCTTTAATGGCATTGTGCACTGATTAAAAACGCAGTGAGCAAAAACGCAGCAAAAAACGCACCAAATCGCGGTAAAACCGCGTGCGTTTGTCGCTTTTTTTAGCCGCGGGTGCGTTTTTTGAGACAAAAACGCACATAAAAATGCAGCGTGAAAAAAACGCCTAGTGCGCACATACCCTTAGAGATATTTGGGTAGCTCTGATTGCACTCACCAGTGACTTATTTTTTTATTTAATTTGTTATTTAATAAACTCTTTTGATATATATAAATGCCTGCCTAAATGTGTGTATTTATTAGGTTCCTGTGCCCAGTAGACACATCTTTCTCCAGTTGCTCCCACATTGTGCTTTGTTGTGTGGTGCACGGAACTATTAGTTATTCTGTTTAGTAGTGCCGACCCCACTTATTTCTCTTATTCAATTTTTGTAACGCATCGGGTATTCTAGAATTTGTGTAGTTAATGTATGATTTTTGTTATATATATATATATATATATTTGTGTGTGCGGCGTTGTCTGTGTGTGGGTGTCTGTGTAGGGGGGTGTTTGTGGTTCCCAGTGTGTGTGGTGTGTTGTGCGGTGCGTGTGTGGCGGTGTGTGTGTGTTTTGGAGGGAGGTGTGCACCCCCCATCGTGCTCCATCCCCCATGCTGCACCCCCCATCGTGCTCCATCCCCCATAGTGCGAACCCCCCATCGTGTTTCATCCCCCCATTCTGGGCACCCCCCATCATGGTCCACCCCCCATGCTGCGCACCCCCCATCGTGTTTCAACCTCCCATTCTGGGCACCCCCATCGTGCTCCATCCCCCATGCTGCACCCCCCATCGTGCTCCATCCCCCATGCTGCGAACCCCCCGTGTTTCATCCCCCCATTCTGCGCACCCCCCATCATGGTCCACCCCCCATGCTGCACCCCCCCATCGTGCTGCATCCCCCATGCTTCACCCCTCATCGTGCTCCATCCCCATGCTGCAAACCCCTCAGAGAGGAGTATAATAGGAGGAGTATAAAGGGAGAAGTTGTCCTGGGGGGAGGTGTACAGGTGCCCAATGTGTGTGGGGGGCGTGGCCTAGCGGCACAGAGTGGGGGCGTGGCCCAGCGGCATAGTGGGGGCGTGGCCTAGCGGCATACTGTGGGGGCGTGGCCAAGCACCATAGAGTGAGGGGGCGTGGCCTAGCAGCATAGTGTGAGGGGGCGTGGCCTAGCGCCAGTGTGAGGGGTGTGGCCTAGCGCCATAGTGTGAGGTGTGTGACCTAGCGTTATAGTGTGAGGGGGCGTGGCCTAGCGGCATAGTGAGGGGCGTGGCCTAGTGGCATAGTGAGGGGGCGTGGCCTAGTGGCATAGTGAGGGGCGTGGCCTAGCGGCATAGTGTGAAGGGCGTGGCCTAGCGGCATAGTGTCAGGGGGCGTGGCCTAGCAACACCGTGTGAGGGGGCGTGGCCTAGTGTCATAGTGTGAGGGGCGTGGCCTAGCAGCATAGTGTCAGGGGCGTGGCCTAGCGACATAGTATGAGGGGGTGTGGCCTAGCGGCATAGTGTGAGGGGCGTGGCGTAGCGGCACCGCGTGAGGGGGCGTGGCCTAGCGACATAGTATGAGGGGGTGTGGCCTAGCGGCATAGTGTGAGGGGCGTGGCCTAGCGGCATAGTGTGAGGGGGCGTGGCCTAGCGGTACCGCGTGAGGAGCGTAGCCTAGGGACACCGCGTGAGGGGGCGTGGCCTAGCGGCACAGCGTGAGGGGGCGTGGCCTAGCAGCACAGCATGAGGGGGCGTGGCCTAGCAGCATTGCGTGCGGGGGCATGGCCTGGCCAAACCATGCGGGGGGCGGGGCCAGGCCGAGCCCAGCGGCCAATCTGTGTGGTTTGGCGGGGCCAGGCTGAGCCCAGCGGCCAATCCGATGGTTGTCAGTGTAAGGACACAATGGTCACTGTAAGGACACAATTTTGGAGCAAGACAGACAGACAGAATAAGGCAATTATATATGTGTATATATATATATATATGTGTATATATATATATATATATATATATATATATATATATATATATATATATATATATAGATATGGGAGATGGATGAAATGCTTGTACCCTCTATATTCTGCCACAACAGATTTTTTTTTTTTCTATTGAGGGCACCAAGCGGAGGGGCTCTAATAGGGATTTGATATATACACCATACATCCATGAGGATGTACACTATCTGGTAGAAGCACTCCAATTCTATCCCTCCCCTGTATATACTACACAACCCAAGACAGACGTAGACGTTAGATCTTTCTAATAAAACCAGTAATTTGTAAACACGTGGGATACGATTTTTTTTTGCACCCCCATAGACTTCCAAAATACCAGAAGAGAATAGTGCACGCTGCATTGGTCTTAGCACGGTCTATGTGAGGTCAATTTTTTTTTTAGGACAGCAATCAGATTAAAAATACCACTGTGTGAACATAATCTATATATTCCTTGCAGTTAGGCTAATAAATACAGTACATGTACCAGGATAACCATCACCTCCCAATTATTTCACAAATTTCAGGTCAGACTCCTCTCTAGCTGTAAAGAGAATGGCAGCAACAGGAGCCCTCCAGCTCCGGGGTCTCTGCAGGGCCTGTGTCCTGTTCTGTGTTGGCAGGAGACCTATAGTCATAGCATTTGAGAGACTATTGTAAAATTGTTATGTATTGCAGAGTCTGATGGGACCCGGTACAAAATTTGGACTTGGGCCCACCCACCAGCATGTTGGTCAGATGTATGAGCCCTTGTAGCATTGTGGAAGCTATAAGCATGTGTTTGCCATCTTGTTATATTGCCCCCTTCCTGTAATGTCTCCCATCCTGTAATATACACACAGTTCAAACCAGACGTTTACATACACTATCTAAAAAGATACATATGCATGTTTTTCTCACTATTTGACATAAAATGAGATAGAGATAAAATGTTTTAAGGCATTTTTATTACTTTCTGCAAAGTTAAAAAAAGTTTACATACATTTCATTAGTATTTGGTACCATTTCTCTTACACTGTATGACTTGGGTCAAACATTTTGGATCTTCCTCCAGAAGCTTCTCACAATAGTTGGTAGGAATTTGGGCCCATTCCTCCTGACAGACCTGGTGTAACTGAGCCATGTTTGTTGGGCGACTTACTCGCACTCACCTTTTTAGCTTAACCTATACATTTTCAATAGGATTGAGATCAGGGCTTTGTGATGGCCTTTGTGATCCTTAGGCCACTTTCTAACCAATTTGGCAGTATGCTTCAGGTCATTGTCCATTTGGAAGAACCATTTCCGCCCAAGCTTTAAAAGGTCCTGGCTGATGTCTTGAGATGTTGCTTCAGTATTGCCACATAATCTTCTTTGCTCATGATGCCATCTATTTTTTGAAGTGCACCAGTCCCTCCTGCAGCAAAACAACCCCACTACATGATGTTGCCACCCCCATGTTTCACAATTGGGATGGTGTTCTTAGGCTTCAAAGCTTCTCCCTTTTTCCTCCAAACATAATGATAGTCATTATGGCCAAACCGTTGAATCTTAGTTTCATCAGACCATAGGACATGTCTCCTAAAATTAAGGTCTTTGTACCTGTGTGCATTTGTAAACATTAATCTGGCTTTTTTTATATTTCTTTTGGAGTAATGGCTTCTTCCTGGCCTTTCAGCCCATGTTGATACAGTACTCGTTTCACTATGGATCATGACAATCTTACCAACTTCCGCCAGCATCTTCACAATGTCTTTTGCTTTTGTTCTTGGGATGACATGCACATATCTGACCAAAGCACGTTCATCTCTGGAAGGTACACAGAATCAGTCTCCTCCCTGAGCAGTATGATGGCTGGACATTCCAATCTTTTTTGTACTTGTGTATAATTGTTTGTACAGGTGAACGAGGCACCTCCAGGTATCTGAAGATTGCACTCAAGGATGAGCCAGACTTGTGCAAGTCCACAATTCTTCTCTTCTTGAATTCTTGTCTGATTTCTTTTTACTTTACCATGATGCTACACAAAGGAGCAGTGTGTTTCAGGTGTGCGTTAAAATACATTCACAGGTGTGTCTCTAATTAACTCAGATGTTGCCAATAAAACTATCAGAAAATTAAAAAAAAAAAGACATCATATGGGCTGTCCCATATCGTTTAAATACAAATCAGAGTGAAAAGGGGGTTAATGCCGCGCATCAGCCAAAATGAAGATGTAGCACGTTGATGTTATAAACGTATTCTTTTATTCCATCGGTCTACGCGTTTCGAGGATATACCTCTTCTTTAGGACCAGTGCATCAACATAGTATCCTACTAGTTACTATGTTGATGCACTGGTCCTGAAGAAGAGGTATATCCTCGAAACGCGTAGACCGATGGAATAAAAGAATACGTTTATAACATCAACGTGCTACATCTTCATTTTGGCTGATGCGCGGCATTAACCCCCTTTTCACTCGGATTTGTATGCACATCCACGTGGGGCTGCAGCAGACGCCATCATTCTATGCTCTATCAGTGGTTGTGACTATCACAACCATTTCAAGTGAGTGTATTTTTCCTGATCTACCTCACTGATCTGTTGGTATTTCACTATCAGCGCTCCTTATTTTTCAGTCCATATCGTTTAAAAGCATATTACCCTTAGTGTATGTACATTTTTGACTTTGTAAAAAGTAATAAACACGCCTTTAAACATTCTCTCTCTCATTCTTGTATTTGGCAAATATAAATAATTTTGGTTCCTAATTGACGTAAAATAGGAAAGATTTATTCTGATTTCATGTCAGATAGTGAGAAAAACATGCAAATTTGTCTTTATAGATAGTGTATGTAAAACTTTTGGTTTCAACTGTGTGTATGTACACACACACACACACACACATACACTTACTTGTGCATTTCAAATTAGAATATTAAAAAGTTAATTGCAGTAATTTAGGAAAAATAGGAAAAACAGTCATTACAAAAAGAGTGTTCTTTTTCAAGTGTTTATTTCTGTTAGTGTTGTTGATTATGGCTTACAGCCGATGAATCCCAAAAGTTCTCAGAAAAATAGAATTGCCACAAAACATCTGCAAAAGCTTCCTAAGCAATTAGAATGGTCCTTTAATCTGGTTCAATAGGCTACACAATCATGGGGAAGAATTCTGACTTGACAAATGTCTACAAGGCAGTCATTGACACACTCCACAAGGAGGGTAAGACACAAAATGTCAGTGCTAAAGAAGCTGGCTGTTCAGAGTGCTGTATCCAAGCATATTAATGTAAAGATGCGTGAAAGGAAAAAGGGTGGTAGAAAAAGGTGCACAAACAACCGGGATAACCGCAGCCTTGGTAGAATTGCCATTAAAAAATTTGAGAGAGATTCACAATGAGTGGACTCCTGCTGGAGTCCCTGTGTCAAGCCACTCATGACCAATACACAACGCCAGAAGGATCTTACCTGGGCCAAGGAGATAAAGAACTGGACTGTTGCTCAGTGGTCCAAGGTGTTGTTTTCAGATGAAAGTAAATTTTGCATTTCATATGGAAAACAAAGTCCCAGAGTCTGGAGGAAGAGTGGAGAGGCCACAATCCCAGGCTACTTGAGGTCTAGTGTGAGGTTTCCACAATCAGTGATGGTTTGGGGAGCCATGTCATCTGCTGGTGTAGGTCTACTGTGTTTTATCAAGACCAAAGTCAGGGCAGCCATCTACCAGGAAGTTTTAGAGCACTTCATGCTCCCTCTGCCGACAAGATTTTTGGAGATGGAAATTCATTTTCCAGCAGGACTTAGCACCTGTCCACATTACCAAAAGTACCAATACCTGGTTTAATATCTACAGTATCATGGTGCTTGATTGGCCAGCAAACTCGCCAGAGAATCTATGGGGTATTGTTAAGAGGGAGATGAGACACCAGACCCAACAATGCAGATGAGCTGAAGGCTGCTATCAACGCAACCTGGGCTTCCATAACACCTCAGCAGTACCACAGGCTGACCGCCTCCATGCCACGCCGTATTGATGCACTAATTCATGCAAAAGGAGCCCCGACCAAGTATCGAGGCATTTACTGTACAGACTTTTCAATAGGCGCCAACATTTCTGAGTTTAAAATTATGTTTTCAGTTGGTTTTATATACTGTAATATTCTAATTTTCTGAGATAGACTTTTGGGTTTTCATTGGCTGTAAGCCATAATCATCAAAATTAACAGAACACTTGAAATAGATAACTCTGTGTGTAATGAGGACTACATAATATATTTCCCTTTTTGTATTGAATCGAAATAACTTAACCCTTTGATGATATCTAATTTACTGAGATGCACACACAAATTATATATATATATATATATATATATATATATATATATATAAATTTAAGTGGTGTATAGCGGGAATAGAATTAGATCTGTCGGGAAAAAAAAACGTGTAATATAATCTATACATTCCAGCATAATATATGCCTTCAAGATAAAGATATTATAGGTCAACTACAAATCTTGCATCACATTAGTTGACTTCAAAGAAAAATTACATTTCCATGGTAAAAAAAAAAAAAAAAAAAAAAAAAGGGAGTATTTAGTTTTGGGACAAGAAGCCAGATCAAATGCAGGCATAGTCTTCAACATAAAGCCGGCATCCAGGTGCCCTATGAATGTAAATGAAAGGTTCTCGAGATCATAAGAGGCAGCACAGCCTGGAATACAGACGTCTGACAAACAAGACCCATCTGTCAGTGTTTGTAGAGTGATGGGCGTCCTCTCCTGTGCTAAGCTATGCTCCAGTATTTGTTACCATGCATGACGGCGCTCGTTCGTCAGTCCGTCGCTATGGAAACCTCTAAGCCACCACTCACAAATGTCCCCAAAGAAGCAAAGCTAAATTAACTTATTGCGTGTCACCAATGAGGAATGACTAGGAGAGGGCAATTTTCTGTATGAATGTCGGATGTGGTTAAGTCGCCAAATTGAATTCTACTAATTAAATGCCACTCCCAGGCAATCACACTTCATTATGACCACTGTTATAGAAAATTAATAAAAAAAAAAGGACGCGCCTAATAATATTAAGTAACACTTATTACTTCTCTTTTAGTTCACCTTACTCTAAGCTGCCCCTGGATTACTAGATTTTGACTTCATCAATCCAGCTGCAGTTATAACCCAGATTATTAGGGGATAATTTTGATAAATCTGTCCTTCGTATATTTGTTGCTAACAGCTAGTCTAATATATAAAAGGTGTGTGTAGGTGTGTGTGTGTGTGTGTGTGTGTGTCCCCGCTAAAGTAATCCACACCGTTGCATTTATTATCACAAAATTTTGCACAGATGCCTCATGTGACCCAGGGAACGTCGTAGACTATATTTTGATGGGAAAATTTAACCCTGCGCTTTACAGTTACTCTCCAAAAAACATGGCTCCAGTAAAGTAAATGGAGCCTGGGACTACAGGTTATTAGGAGCTGTGATTGGTTGATATAGGAACAAAAGACATTCATAGTATAAGAAGCTTATATGTGATGTAATAAGATGGCGGTGGAGAGACAGACCTTGGAAAGAGACAGACCCTGGAAAGAGACAGACCCTGGAAAAAGACAGACCCTGGAAAGAGACAGACCCTGGAAAGAGACAGACCCTGGAAAGAGACAGACCCTGGAAAGAGACAGACCCTGGAAAGAGACAGGCAGACAGGGAAGGAGACAACCAGAGAGAAACAAAGATAGATGGGGAAAGACACAGACCTCGATAGAGACAGACAAGGAAAGAGACAGACAGAGACCGGGAAAGAGACAGGCAATGAGACGTGGAAAGAGACAGATGGGGAAAGAAACAGATAGAGACAGACAAAAAAAAAGAGCCAAACAGAGACAGGCAGACGGGGAAAGAGACAGACTGAGCACATTACTTAGCCAATTTAGTAAAATCTGTTTGGAAGGTCTGTGGTATTGAAATATATGTTGTGAAATGCTTCTATTAGCTTAGTTTTTGCCTTTTAATAATCACATTTCTATTTGTTTTGTGGTTTTTGTGTACAGAATACATTTTTGTTAATACATTCTATTTTGTTAACAACAGTTATTAACCCGGGTGAAGCCAGGTAGTACAGCTAGTTATAATATAAATTTGATAAATGAGGTCCTTATTCTCAGCACGTCACCGGTCGTATGAAAGATCTCTTGACATGGGGCCTCGGAGGGTGAAGTGTTTTGTGGCTCCTGGCTCCACCACAGATATCCCCACCACAGTGTTGGACGCTTTTTTTTTTTTTTTTATCAAGGTGCTGGCATGCTCTGACGGCGCAGAGCCATGTTCACTCGTGTCTGCTACCCTCTCGGTGGTCGGTTCTGCTGGCACCTCTGATGTAGGAGAAGCTCCAGTCTCTTTGGATGTGAAGGAGAGGAGCCAAGAGGTAGACTATGTTTTTGGTCACGGTTTGGCCTTACCATCTCAGTCTGATCTGGGGCTAGAGTGCCTCTGGGCCTGTATCCTACAGTGAGGACTCAACGCCATCCACAGCCCTGGGGCAGTCAGTAAATGAGAAGTCCGTTGGGTCTTTGCTGCGGGACCCTGTGCCTCTGTTCTATTAAATAATGATGGGGCTCATAGAAGTTACTCAGACCTGGGGGGGGGAATCTGCACTCAGACCATACCAAAGATAGGGGCTTAGAGCATGTCCACTGCCTCATCGGCAGAAAACTTCATGGATCATGGTCCCCACCGCCTCCTATCTTCTTCGGATTGGAAAAAGTTTGAGTGGTCTGCCATCCATAGAGGACTTTAGCTCTTTAATTGCTAAAGTCAAGGTCCAAAATGGAGACAAACAATTTGCATAATTTTGCAGGCAGGCTAGCCTCTCTGGAAGAAGACCCACACGTTACTAGGTCACGTGTCAGCGCTTCAAAAGGTGATAACATCCCAAAATGACCTGTGAACAAGTTGCATACTCCTATTGAAGACCTTGATAACAGGTACAGGAGATGTAACATAAGAGTATAGGGCCTTGCCGAATCGACTGGCCAAGAAGACCCTAAAGCTATGCACCAAACAATCTTTATTTCTATTTTGGGAGATTCTCCGACTATACTCATTAAGTTTGAAAAAGCACATAGGAGCTTGAAACCTAAGGGCACCTCGCCATTGCCTTCTGATGAAACTTCTTGCTTACATGACTATGAAACAAAGAGAATATAAACCTAGAAAATAAACTAGATCTCGGTCCACAGGTGTCATTAGGAAGCCGTTTTTGCTACAAAAGAGAAGTTGAAGGATCTATCAATGTGTAAGGTTGAAAAAAATTGCTTTTACACACTAAGCAAAAATAGCAATAAAGCTCACGCTCTACTTGCTAGACAACTTAAAGACCATTCTGTGGCTTCAATCCCCCCAGCCCTTAGTAATCATGACAGTACAATTCAGTATAATCCATCTATCATCTCAAATATTTTCCTTAATTTCTATAAAAAAAAGTTTTATAAATCACCAGGATGCCCTACCTTCGAAGATTAATTATTGGACATCTCTGCTTAACTATTTGTCTAGCCTTGGGCTTCCAGTCCTTCCACTAGAAGTAGGAAATTCTCTAGATATTGTTCCGCTAACCAGTAGTAAACTTCATATAACTTTGCCCAATCTGAAAGAAGCCCTTAGAGTATATACACTTGTTATAGTATAAGGTTACCGCTTCGAAGATATAGGCTCTTCTGCAGAATATGTCCCCTCAAGTATTGGATTATGTTAAAACAAACTAAGCGTTACAATGGAAATTAGATGCGATTTAATATCTGGGTAATTTAACCTCTTCTTAGAACCATATTCTGACAATTTTCTGTCCCTTTTTAGAGACCTGAAGAATAGGTTAGCTAAATGGAGGTCTCGTTCAATTTTGTTACTGGGTCGTATAGCAGCTGTGAAAATGACTCTCCTCCCCAAAATAACATACTACTTTGAGATACTCCCTGTAAAAGTCCCCTTAGGGGGAGTCAAATCACTTCAAGCAAGTATAATGAGATTTATATAAATGATAAACGCCATAGAAGCTCTAACTAAATTTTCACAGGCCACAAATCACAGGGGAGGACCAGACATTACCAACTATTACTGGGCTACACACTTAAGAATTTATTCCTGGGCTTATAACAAGTGGACAGAGATTGAGAAATTGTGGTTAGCCCCCATCCATTCGAACGTCCTCCTGTGGTCTAGTTGTCACAATCAACTATTATCACCTTTATTAGGACCCATTCAGTTTACTAACGATATCTGATGCTCATGCTTGAGATTTGGGCTGAGGTCCCCAAAATAGCCAAGGACATCACAAATTTATTAACCTCCAATTCTGAATAGTTTAGAATTTTCCATGGTTCAATCTTTCATTGTTCATCTATTGATCTCCGCTGGGTTGTTCAGATTTGCTGATTTGGTGGATAGTAACTGCTTGGAAATTCACACGTTTTATTATATTAAATCTAAGTTCTCCATAACCAATAATGAATTCTTTCAATATATACAAATTAATCTCTAGCAATATCTCTTCTTGGTTTCACAGGAGTCTCTCAACCAAATGGAGTTTGAAAGTGTGTAAGAGGGGACTTTCTACTAAAGGTCTGATTTTTTTTATCTTTACAAGATGTTGAACGCCTCGCTAGGGACTTCTCAGGTTAGGCACACATATGACCAAAAGGGAGTCATTCTTGGGAAGAAAATTGCCCCTTCAGATCTGGCAGACCAATTGGAATAAAGTGGCAAAAACTGCAATGTGAACACTGTACAAGGAGAAAGAATACAAAAT
Organism: Anomaloglossus baeobatrachus; assembly: GCF_048569485.1. Taxonomy (NCBI): domain Eukaryota; kingdom Metazoa; phylum Chordata; class Amphibia; order Anura; family Aromobatidae; genus Anomaloglossus; species Anomaloglossus baeobatrachus. The sequence continues at coordinate 289,036,634 of NC_134357.1, read as the reverse complement.
CCTAATGTTCTGATATCATACACCAGATCTTTTACATAAACTTAATCCCCAATATCCAAGTATCTGCTGGCACTGTGGGATCTCTACAGATACGCTGACGCTTATATTCTTATCTTGTTCTAGATTTCTTAGGCTCTGAGCTTCAATTAAATCCCTGATCCAGAAGGTGCTATAACACAGAACCAAAGAAGAAAAACCGAACAACAGGTCACAAAATAACAATGAGGAAGATGGCACCGAAACGTGTGTGCGTCGGTGTAGGCGTCACACACCTGGATTTGTGCTCCATCTATACTCTGGTAAATTTCCTCATTTATCTGTATTTACTTTGTATCCATTACTGGCTCTATATGACTATTTAGCATCATAGATACCAATTGTATTGTGGAGCAGCTTCCTCTTACAACCCTATGTGGCTAGTATATATTTTATTAAAGCCACATACTATAGATAATTTCGGTTGGTGCATGCTCTATACGTACTTGGGTAATACATTTTTTTGTGTTATCACCACTGCTGCATATTATGGCAGCAATTAGGTGTATGTATTGTGGTTTAATGTAATGTTACCCCTTCTTAGCATGTGACACTATTTCCCCTTGTTGTCCATTGATCAATTTTGTACTGTAACCCTTATTTATATTTTTGCACACACACCCTTTTGCATACCGCGTGGTTTGCGGGTTACCTCATTTGTGACGCCTCTCTTTCCAACCAATGGTTGTGTTTTTTAAAAATAAATTTAAAAATCTGATATATACTCTTTATCGAATATTAATAGATAGCTATTTTGTGACCGGTTTGGTTTTTCTTCTTTGGTTCCGTTATGATTTTTTTCAAAATGGTCCTATATACCCCCACATCCATGTTTAGGATTGTATTGTAATTTACAGTTTTTACTTATCCTGTGGGTGTTGGTATGGGTTTTCTTCTCTAACAAATTAGTTATATAGCACTTTAATCACCAAAGTATTACTTGACCCTTTGATTTATATTCTTGAAGCACCAAAAACGCACCACAAACCGCATGCGTTTTTTCCGCAGGTTGGTCCCTGCGTTATTTTACCATTATCTATGGCAAAAAAACACAGGTGCCTGCAGAAAAGAAGTGACATGCTCATTCTTTTTCTCAAGAAATTTTGCAGAAAGAATGTTCTTGAGAAAGAAAAAAAACAAACAAAGTGTGCGCACAGCTATTTTTTTTTTTTCCATAGGTTTTGCTGGGGAATGTCTGCAGAAAGGTTACAAATATTTTCTCAAGAAATTACTGCAGCAAAAACGCGGGTAAAAACTCAGTGTGCGCACAGGGCCTAGGAGTGACAAGGTGTTTGATTGCTCTTCACTGGAAGAAGATTAATCCCCCCCTCTTTTCGGGATCTGTAAATTTGATGTTCGGAGGATGGAATATTTGATAGCTACCCTAAATGCAAGGGTTGATTTATCTGAGACAACTCGACCACCTTGGCACCATTTTTGGGGGGCCCAATATAATATTTCCCTTTACGGATTCAGTACATTGATCCATTGTCGGACTACTGTTTATTATTTCATCTGATATAACTGTCTGATATGACCGTGTCAACTTTGTGAGTTTTTGGGAATTCTTATGGTTTGTAAAAATTTTTAAAACCTTTAACAAAAAAGTGCAGCTTAAAAGAGAAAAGGGGAAAAAAAATGGGGGGGGGGGGGCTGATTGTTACTCCCCAAATCATAATGTGGTCTTCTAATGAAATTACACATTTATTAAATTTGTGTCACTGTAACATACACATACATATTATATATCTATCTATATTTTCCCCACCACCCAGTCAAAAAAAAAAAAAAAGTGCCCCTCCAGGCTCTGTTTAGCCTCTAGTTGCCAGTGAAACTGTTATGCTGTAGTTCCAGTGCTCCTGATTGATCATGCGCAGTGGAGTCTCTCAGCAGGCATCTGCCAGCACAGCTCTGCCTCCATCATTGACAGAGTAAAGTCTACCTTTAGACTACAATCTACACCTTTTTTTGGACTTTCTCTGCTCCTGTACAGTACGCTGCCTGCCCGAGTTTATCATCTGCCATCTACATCAGTGTAGCTGCCTATAAAAACATCATTGCTATCTAGTTTCCAGCAGAGCACAACTGTCCTGCACTCCTACACAAGAAGAGCTTGCAATAACTAGGCAGTGCAGAGGAACCTGAATGACAGTTCAGTGATGTGAAGCTGTAAATGCTGCTTAGTTGATCCACATGGCAAAAGATAATAGTCTGATAAACAGGGCTCATCTTCAGGTAAATTGCATTAAAATCCTTCCTGGTTACATGACGAGGAGCAGAGGCTACAGGGGAAAAAAAAATGAACTTCTATCCACCCAGGAGCCGCTTTGTTTCAGAAACCGGACCAATTACACTGAGCACGCGGTTATCACTCCCCGACACTTTGAATGGCATTGCATGTGTGCAGAGCAGGCTGTCAGTGTATCGGGGAGTGATTGCAGTTGTACTCACAGTATAATACAGTGGTGACTATCAGAATTTGTCTTTTAAAAGTAAAAATTCCCGTCTGTGACGATGTCCTGAAATGGTTCGCAAACCTGTCTATAATGTTATTATAATTCACAGATTGAGAACTGACCTTCTGAAGCAAAGATCTGTAACCATGGAAATAATCAGAGAAGGGCACCATGTTTCCATGGTTTGTTTCCATCACATCTACAGCTATCGGATGGCACAGTGGAAAAGAAAATCCATCAGCTCACTGCAATTTACCAACCGGCTAAAGGTGTAGACGAATATGTAAAATTCAATCCAGCAGAAGCGCATATTCATGCATAGCAATATTTTTTTTTAATGTTTTTAGTTTTTGATCTACTCCTCCCTTCTTTACATGTGTGCACTCCCTTCCACCTCCTACAAAAAATAGAAATCATTGACCACTAGATGGTCATCAGTATATTGGGACATAATGATAGGCATCATTTCAATGCTCTGTCATTTCCACTAACTTTTACAAACAAAAAAAAATATAATCTAACAGAGAATCTTGCTTCTTTCTCCACTTAAAGGGAACCGGTCACCAGTTTTTTCACTATGAAACCAAAAAAGTGTCACCTTTTGCAGCTCCTGGCCTGCATTCTATGAAGGTGCACCTTGTGCCCTGACTCCCCTAGCAGACCCTGAATAGAACTGGATAAAACCTGACCGTTGGGTATGCTAATGACCTGTGGGGCTCAAATGGGCTCATTTTCTTCTCCTGTAGCCTACTTCGCAATCCTCCTTTCATGATTGACGTGATGACGCCACCGTTATCATGCACGCTGCTTGGCCAAATCTCGTGTCTGCGCAGTCATTCCCCCGGCTCGCGCAGGCGCAAGGTTATGGTCGGCAATGTGCATGACGTCATCCTCGTACCCAACCATAATCTCGTGCATGCGCAAGCGCGACCTGCGCGAGCCGGGGGATTGACTGCACAGACGTGAGATTTGGCTGAGCAGCGTGCATGATGACGGCGGCTTTGTCACGTTAATCATGAAAGGAGGAGGGCGAAGGCCACAAGGAGGGACAGGAGACGAAAATGAGCTTGTCCATTTGAGCCCCAGAGGTCATTAGCATACCTAACGGTCACGTTTTATAAAGTTATATTCGGGGTCTGCTAGGGGAGTCAGTCGACAAGGTGCACCTTCATAGAATGCAGCCCAATAGCTTCAAAAGGTGACACTTTTGGTTTCATAGTGAAAAAACTGGTGACAGCTTCCCTTTAAGACTTGCATCAGTCACTCTTCAAAACACCTAAAACAAAGAGACTGAGACCTCACTGACAAATCACATTAAAACAACCTATTAAATTGAAGAGGGAGCCATATGAAATCAGCAGATAGACAAATTGGTCTGCTGCTTTCTAGTAAGGGGTACTTTGCACGCTGTGACATCGCTAGCCGATGATAGCGATGCCGAGCGTGATAGTACCTGCCGCAGCGAATATTATCGCTACCGCAGCTTCACACGCACTACCTGCCCTGCGACCCGCCTCCTTCCTAAGGGGGCAGGTCGTGAGGCGTCACAGCAACGTCACACGGCAGGCGGCCAATAGAAGCGGAGGGGCGTAGATGAGCGGGACGTAAACATCCCGCCCACCTCCTGCCTTCTGCATAGCCGCTGGAGGCAGGTAAGGAGATGTTCCTCGCTCCTGCGGCTTCATACCCAGCGATGTGTGCTGCCACAGGAACAACATCGTACCTGTCGCTGCAGCGATATTATGGAAATGTCCGACACTACACAGATCACCGATTTACGACGCTTTTGCGATCGTTTATCAGCGCATCTAGGCTTTACACGTTGCGATGTCGTTACCGATGTCGGATGTGCGTCATTTTCGATTTGACTCCGACGAGATCGCAGTAGCGATGTTGCAACGTGCAAAGTAACCCTTAGGGTTTTACTTCACCTAGTGCTGGATTCACAGCTACACTGCACAGTACTCATGCATAGTGTATCCAAACCATACAACATCCAGTCAAAAACCTCGCAAAAAGCTAGAACAATTTGTTTTAAATTGTACAACTGCGGATATCAATGTAATAACTCAACAAAATCTGAAAGATAACTGCAGTGAGAAGAGTCTAGTTGGGCAATGGTTAGGGTTAAATAGGTAGTTCTAAAATTCATGCCACATGCTGAGGTTTTAATATTAGAGAGTGTAGGTACTGTCCCGATTTGGGTACACCTTGTCGCGGTGGGATGGCTTTACGCTTTTTTTGATCAAAATAATGACGTTTACTAAGTACTCTAAGTTTATTTATAAGCATTATGCTTTTATTTGGTTACATGTTTGTATAATTTTCATCTTTGTTTTAGGTCTTATGGCCGGTGTGAACATGAGCTTACAAGTTGCATGTATACAAATTAATGCGCCGGCTGACTTTTTTTGTTTTTATGCAGATTTTGGAGCAGATGTCTCAAAAAAATACATCAAAATCTGCATAATAAAAAAGCAGCACCAAATCTGCAGCATCTGCACATATACTTTTAAACACTTATGCAAATCGCGGAAGTATCCGATGTTGCTATGATCTGCAAATGATGAAAATGTTAAGCACCTAACGCCAATCTGTGGCATGTGGAAGATGTATAAAAGGTGTGGCACAACGTTCCTCAGACAACCATTAATAACCTCATTGAGATCATGCCAAGGTGTGTAAGTGCGTGCATGTCTGTGAGCGTCATCCATGCATACTCTGTACGGAATAAATCAACATGTTTGGAAAGTTTTGCTTCTATTTTTTCATCGTTGGCATATCACTGACATGTCTGTCCATCTCAAAATTTCCATAATTCAATGAATTTTCCTTCTAGTTGCAATTTTGATTTTGAGGACTGTATTTACCCCTTCGTAAAAAGCATCTTTAATACTTCGTAGAGCACCACTGGCTGTCATGGCATGTTACCCATTACAGACACCAGATTCTGGCAGCGTTCCTGAGGAATTTTAGATTATTCCTCATGGACAATGGCCTTACGTTCATGAATATTCTTCAGTTTCTGGACTGCAACCTCCCGGTTTAATTTTTCTATGGGATCAGGAGGATGTGATGGCTCCTCCACAATATTTCAGGATTTCTTCTGAAACCAAACCTTGGTGGACTTTGTAATGCTGCTTTGCATCATTGTACTTATAGATGGTCAAAAGATTGCCAATTTTTTTTTTTTTTTTTTTTTTACACTACCTCTTTTAGGGATTTCCTGATTCTTGATCAAATCCATCTCGTCCTCCACACGATGCAGTTTACCAGTGACAGAAGTAAACAAAACAGCTAAAGAGCATCACCGAACTACCACCAACTTCACTGTAGGCATCACTGAGCCACAAGCGTCTGTATTTGGTTTGAACAGTCATTCCATGCTGACAGAGTTCCTTTAAATAGATAAAGGAAATCTGTCAGCATGAGATGACTGGTCAAACCAAGCTTAGGTGCTCAGTGCCTACTTGGCATGGTCAAGTAGTTCAGTGCAGCTTCCCACCTATCGTCACACTTTGACTCCTACAAAGTTAGAGATCTCAATCCAGAAGGAGTGTGGAGTTACTCAGTGGCTAGGTGCAGTTATCTGCTCGACCACGCCAAACGTGAACCAAGCACCTGTGCGTGGACTGAACAATCATTTTATAATGACAGACTCCTGCTAAACCAATAAAATAATGCAGTCACTACTTCTCAGAGCAGAAGTCTGAACTCCATCCCATTTTCCCAGATTAAGCGTTTCATATGTGGTTACACTGAAGTGAGGATTTGTGCAGACAAAAATGCAAATTGTAAACTTATATATTTTCTAGTCTACATTATCAAATTTGTAATGTCTAACATATAGATGAGGATAGATAGTCAACCTCTTCTCGGTCCCTTAGGGTGCATGCCCACGATCTGTGTTTGTAGCGTTTTGGATGTAGCATGATTCAGCTGCGTCCAAAACGCTGCGTTGTACAGTACAAGCACAGTGGATGGATTTCTAGAAATCCCGTGCCCACTGTACTTCTTTTTTCCCGCAGCAAACACTGACCTGCAGTGCATCTTTCCAGACCACAGCATATCAATTGTTTGCTGTGGATTCACATGCGTCCTCTGTAGGGAGAACACAAGCGAGAGACCGTAGCGCACTGAACCCTGAACATGGGTATGAGCACCTGCGCTCTCCTGCGGAGGAGACATGCGGCCCCCCCCCGGTCAGGGTCCGATGAGTCCAGGACACAGCGAGTCCAGATCGTGGGCACACACCCTTAGGTTTACAGCTGAAATTGACTTCTTTAGCAACATAATGCACCAGCATGTATAGTAAGGCAACAATATCACCTCTCATTTTTATTAAATAATTGTATTTCCCACTAAATGACAAATGTAATAAAAGATGATTCAATGTTCCCTTCTTAATCTATCTAGAAATGTGTGAAAAAAATAACAGGGTTTTAACATTCCCCCGAATAGACAGTGCCAACAATGTCATTATGCATCTTGATTCATACGTCCTTTGCAAAGTTTAACCTGCCCAATTCCAGCCTTGCTGAAGCATCCCCAGATCACCACCGATCCTCCACCAAATTTCATACTGGCTTGTACACCCCCTCCAGGTCTCCAGCTAAACATTAGACGAGCAGGTGTTCAGCAAAGCTGAAAATTAGACTTATCAGAGAAGATTACCATACTCTAGAAATTGGGCAGATTAAATTTTGAGAAAGACGTATGAATCAAGCCACATACAAGGTTATCCTGGAAAAACAGTTGCTTCCTTCTGCTCAGGCAATGTTCCCCCAACTCTGAGGACTGTTTTTTCCAGCAGGACAATGTGTCATGCCACACAGCTAGGCCAATCAATGTGTGGATGAAGGACCACCACATCAAAACCCTGTGATGGCCAGCCCAATCTCCAGCCCTGAACCCCATCGAAAACCTCTGGAATGTAATAAAGAGGAAGATGGATAGTCACAAGCCATCAAAGAAGAACTGGTTACATTTCAGCACCAGGAGTGGCATAAGGTCACCCAAAAGCAGTGTCACAGACTGGTGGAAAGCAGCCAAGACACAAAGCTGTGATTAAAAATCATGGTAATTCCACAAAATACTGATTTCAGATCTCTTCCTGAGGTAAAACATTAGTATTGTTGTTTCTAAATGATTATGAACTTGTTTTCTTTGCATTATTTGAGGTCTGAAAGCAATGCATTGTGCTATTATTTTGCCCATTTCTCATTTTCAGAAAATAAATACAAAATGTATTGCTTGGAATTTCGGAGACATTGTCAGTAGTTTATAGAATAAAAGAACAATTTACATTTTACTCAAAAATATACCTATAAAAAGACAAATGAGAAAAACTGAAAATTTTGCAGAGGTCTCTTACATTTTTGCCAGAGCTGTATACACACAAATATTAACACACACACACACACACACACACACACCTATATTTATATACATACATAGACACACAGACACACACACACATATATATATATATATATATATATAGACACACACACACAGACACACACAGACACACATATATATACACATACATAGACACAGACACACACACACACATATATATACACACACACATATATACACAGACACATACATATATATACACAGACACATACATATATATACATACACACACACACACACACACACACACACACACACACATATATACACACACACACACATATATATACACACACACACACATATATATACACACACACACACATATATATACACACACACACACACACACACATACATACATATATATACACACACACACACATACATATATATACACACACACACACACACATACATACATATATATACACACACACACACACACACATATATATATACACAGACACACATACACAGACAGACACAGACACACATATATACACACACACACATATATATACAGACAGACACACACACAGACACACATACATATACACATACATAGACACACAGACACACACACACACATATATATATATATATATACATACACACAGACACAGACACACACAGACACACATACACATACATAGACACACAGACACACACACATACAGAGACACACATATACACACAGACACATACATATACACATACATAGACACACAGACACATACATACATATACACACACACATATATATACACAGACACACACACAGACACACACACAGACACACATATTTGTGTATGTATATATAAACATACATGTTCATAATATATATTTATATACACAGAATTATAAACATAAGTCTAAAGCATACATAAATAATAAAATACATACATTTCTGATATTAACAAGTCTAACAAAAGGGCAGAGAACATGAGGTTTCCATACACATTTATTCTTCGGTCAATCGTTAGTGTAGATGTAGACAGACGATCTGCATGTAAACACAGGGCCGAGTGTATAGGAAGATGGATGGCCTGATACAGGAGAAAATGGCAGCCGTACAAGCATGAGGGCTGCAGGCACCTCACCATCCGCGTACTGGCACTGAATTACAATGAGTGCAGGGACCCCATTCTCAGCAGTGTCAGATATGCAGGCAGCAAGATTGAAAGCCAGCAGCTAGGGAGCCCGGCAGACACGGAGATGAACGTACAGGAGGATTCATACTAACCTTTGGTTTTTTGTTCAGCAGCCTGAAACAGAAAAAGAAAAAGTGTTTAATTAAAGGGCAAAACCGCTATGGGAAAAAACAAGAGAAAGTTAAAAAGCGTCAAGGAAAAAAAAACAAAAAAAAAAAAAAAAACACGTGATGGCAAGAGAGCCGGAGTGACACAGCAAGCGAGGAAGAGAGAAGACATGGAAAGAGAAACACAGACACAATGAAAAGAGACAGCACAAAACCGAGGAGAATGCGGGGAAGGAGCATGAGAAAGCCTGCACACAATGGCCGTTGTGCTGCTAATTGCCTCCTTGCCACTTTATAAGTTCAAGATCCTTCAACATTGCCAGTATCTTGGGAGAGTTTCCCATACGTGTATAGTGGGTTCAGGCCCTCTACCACCAGGAAAGTGGGATTTTAATTAGAGGGAAATCCTGCCAAATACTATGTCCAAAAAATAAACCCTGACCTTTTTCTGGGCACCTTCCTTCTTCTTCTTTTCTTCCTGCTTTTTCTTTTTCTTTTCTTCCATCAAATGTTCCTCTTTTTGAGTCTCTGGCTCTATGTCCCTGAGAAGAAAGAAATAATAATTGCACATTTACTGTGAAGAGACGAGCCTATACACCCATAATAGTAAATGTATCATAAAGCTTAGCACTGACATATGGCAACGTGTTACATGTGAATGCCTGTGTTCTAACAATGTTGTTATAGTCAGTGATGGGGTTATTCTCTACTGATCCTCAGGATAGGTCCTCAATACCAGATCGGTGGAGATCCGTCACCCAGAATCTCCAGCACCCATGGAACAGCTGATTGGTAGGTGTGCTTGGTGTCAGAGCCCCTTGACCTGATATTATTGACTTAACCCTCAGATTTCACAAAATAGTCATTTACATTAGCAGCAACTATCAAACCCTAATCCTATTTTTTTTATTGAAGCATCTAATGAGCGTGTGCAAAGGTAATTGTGAGAAGAGGGAGAGCTGACAGATCGCCTATTGTGATTGGTGGAGCCTGTATTAGCTGTGCATAGAGGCATCACCTGTCCTTGGAATCCTGCCCCTGATAAAGTTAAAAGGAACCAATCACCAGGATTTTCATATATAACCTAAAGCCAGTGCTATACTGGCTCTATCAGGCTGATTCTCTACATACTGTACCATTAGTGGTCAGCTCGGATGTGACCAGAAGGGGCGGGGCCTCAGCCAACAAAGTTGATACCAGTAAGCAACATTTTTCTGTTGGCTGAGGCCCCGCCCCTTCTGGTCACATGGGTATGACATCACAGGTTCAGCTGGTGAAAAAGTGAATCGTTTGTATAATACTTATGCTAATTCTAACAGGGGAGGGGATAACTATGCACCCCCCCCAGGTATTATCTGATCCTTAGCTGCTGTCACTCAAGAAGCTGCTGATTTTACAAACTTTACTTTCTTGGATTTCAAAACCTAAACATCTGAGCTGACCACTACAGTTATGTATAGAATCAGCCCGATATAGCACTGGCTTTAGGTTATATATGAAAATCGTGGTGCTTGGTTCCCTTTAGGTCTATAAAGTCCCAATTTACCAGTGTAAAAATTGCATGTTTAATTTTTTTTTTTTCTTTAAAGCCTCAAGAGAACCTTTTACCCAATGGTTTGTGTTGAATTGAACCCAGGATGTACGGTAATACATTTCCTTTCATTTTTTTCCCTCTTTGCTGTGGAGATATTAGTAATCAAAGTATTTTACACCTAATGATTTATCCTATGTTAAGTCCAGTGCGTTTTATGACAGTATTTACTGGGGGTGTGGTCTTCTCCCCTTGTACAAGTTGCCCAATCAGGCAGCAACACAGGAGAAAAAGATTATTAATTTGTTACCTTGTTTTTATCCCCCCCACTTCCCTTTTTAATGTTTGGCAAGAAGTCTTGTTTAACCCCTTCATGACCATGGACTGATATATCCGTCATGGAGCGTGTCCCGTTAAGCCCCGCCCCCTGCCGCGGGCAGGCGGAGGCGGTCGGCACACATATCAGCTGTTTTCAACAGCTGACGTGTGCCTCCTAGCCGCGGGTGGAATCGCTTCCAACCACGGCCATTAACCCCTTAAATCTTGCTGCCAAAGTCTGGCAGCAAGATCTAAATTCACGCAGCCATGTTTTTTACTTACCGCCGCCCCCACCGGAAGTCACGTGCATGATCACGTGACTATCGGTGGTTGCCATCGTAGCACAGGGTCATGTGATGACACCTGTAGCTATGATGTTTCACTTTCGTTTTCCCTCGGCACGGAACAGAGGGAAAAAGAAAGTGACTGTATCTGCTGTTTACAGCTGTATAGCTCTGATCAGCAGATAGATAAGAGCGATCGGATTGCTGATCGCTATAGCCCCCTAGGGGGACTAGTAAAATAATAAAAAAAAAAAAAAAAAAAAGTCAAAAAAAAAAAAGTTTAAAAAAAAAAACCTAAAAAAGTTCAAATCACCCCCCTTTCCCCCCATTGAAAATTAAAGGGTTAAAAAATAAATAAATACACACATATTTGGAATCGACGCGTTCAGAAATGCACGACCTATCAAAATATAAAATCAATTAATCTGATTGGTAAACGGCGTAGTGGCAAGAAAATTCCAAACGCCAAAATTACGTTTTTTGGTCGCCGCAAGTTTTACGCAAAATGCAATAACAGGTGATCAAAACGTAGCATCTGCACAAAAATGGTACCATTAGAAACGTCAGCTCGAGACGCAAAAAATAAGCCATCACTGAGCCATAGATCCCAAAAAATAAGAACGCTACGTGTTTCGGAAAACGGCGCAAAACGTGTGCCACTTTTATGGGACAAACCTGTGAATTTTTTTTAACCCCTTATATACAAGTAAACCTATACATGTTTGGTGTCTACAAACTCGCACCGACCTCAGGCATCATACCCACACATCAGTTTTACCATATAGTGAACACCGTGAATAAAACATCCCAAAAACTATTGTGCCATCAAACTTTTTTTTGCAATTTTTCTGCATTTGGAATTTGCCGTTTTCCAGTACACCATATGGTAAAACTTATGGTTTCATTTAAAAGTACAATTTGTCCCGCAAAAAACAAGCCCTCATATGGCATGATTGACGGAAAAATAAAAAAGTTACGGCTCTCGGAAGAAGGGGAGCAAAAAACAAAAACGCAAAAACGGAAAGTGCCCAAGGGCTGAAGGGGTTAAGGACCATGTAGAAGGCGCATACACGCCGAAACGCGTAGTCCAGGAGACTGCTACCCTAATCCGTAGTACCACTTCTGCCCCACGTGTGGATCTATTTTTAATGGAATTTATAAATAAAATTTGTTTTGCAAGAATTTTTTAAAGAAAATCTTTCTGTCTTGGAATCTGTCCGCTGGAGTTTTTTGTATAAAGATCTATGATACAGCTCAGACCTCCTAAATGATTTATAAGTGCTAGGAGTACAGTCCACACGTAATACCTTTCACATAAGCTCCCTGTGGTGGGGAGGGCAGCACAGCACAACAAAGTTTTGCTGTGTCACAATATAATACAAACCCCTGTATCAGTTCTACACCAATAGCACAGTCAGCTCTGCTATACTGGCCCTAGCCTAAAGGCCGCTTTACACGCTGCGACATCGCTGAAGCGATCTCGTTGGGGGGGGGGGGGGGGGGGGGTCACGGAATTTGTGGCGCACATCCGGCCGCTTTAGCGATGTCGTTGCGTGTGACACCTATGAGCGATTTTAAAAATCGCAAAAAACGTGCAAAATCGCTAATCGGTGACATGCCCCCCTATTCCCAATTATCGTTGCTGCTGCTTGTACGATGTTGTTAGCGATGTGTGCTGCCGCAGGAACGATGATGTGCGACACTGCAGGAACGAGGAACCTCACCTTACCTGCGGCCGCCGGCAATGAGGAAGGAAGTAGGTGGGCGGGATGTTACGTCCTGTTCATCTTCGCCCCTCCGCTTCTATTGGGCAGTCGCTTAGTGACGCCGAATGAACCGCCCCCTTAGAAAGGAGGCGGTTCGCCGGTCATAGCGACGTCGCTAGGCTGGTAAGTAGTGTGACGGGTCCAAGCGATTTTGTGCGCCACGTGCAGCGATTTGCCCGTGACGCACAACCGATGGGGGAGGGTACGCACGCTAGTGATATCGCAGTGTAAAGCGGCCTATAGACTATAGGTAACACTTATGTCTGTTGTGCTAAGGGTAACTTGTAATCGCTCTGCAGTGAGAACATAAGCTACTTCTGTGTGAGATGTAATGAAACCCATTTTTGTGCTCACTTCTAGACAGGCAGTGTGGGGGGGGGGGGGGGGGGAAGTTATAGCAGAGCTGACAGAGCTAGGAGAGAAGTCGAGCAGATAGATGGGTTTAGGATATGCAAGTTAAACTTAGTTACAGTATCTAATCATGCAGGAGGTTAGACCAGGAGATCATAGCTTTATCACATCTCACACACACAGAAATCTAAGCAATTGTGACGGCATGTTCTTTTTCCGCTTATAAACTTTATCAACTCATACAGGGAGAAGTAGTGTGTGCCCCCAGTGAAAAATAGCTAATAATACCTACTTTGACTTTAAAAAAAATAAAAAATAAACTATGTAGAGACCTATAAAATGTATTGTTCCTCAGTCAGTTGTGCAATGGCTTATTTTTTAGCTGTAGTTCACGCTGAAATGAACACAATCTGGCACTTCTATTGCTTTTTTAGTATTTTTTTTCCTTTTCAAATGCACCATACAGGATGAATAATAAGATAGGTAACTGATGTGATGCAATTACGGTACACTGATATCTAGTGAGAGATACCCATTTATATTTTATAATTTTACTGCTTTTGTTCAATAAAATAATTTTAACGAAAATAATTTATATTCTTCATCATGTTCTGAGAGCCATAACTTTCATTTTTTTCCCAATTATAGCGCTGCATGTAGGCTTGATCTTTATGCAACAAGCTGAACTTATTGGTATAATATTGGGTATATACAACTTTTTAGTCTGTTTTAATCTAATTCTTTGTGAGAAGAGATGAAAAAAAAAAAAAAGTCAATTCTGGCATTGCATATATTTTTCTTGTTGTTCACCATATGAAATAATGATGTAGGACTTGTATATGCAATCTTATGATCACATTAGTAATACGCAGCACTGCTTGAGTACTGCTGTGTATTACGCTATCCTGTCGGAGCTTGACTGACAGCCAATCAGCACAAACCTCCGGCAGGATCGGTTAAGCTGCAGTGTATGGCAGACCCAGAGGCCTTTGACAGGCTTTCAGTGGCCATAGTAACCCATCCACATCCTGTGATTGCACTGCATGGATGCTAATGGGCTGACAGAGGGAGTGCTGCCCAATCCCTGCCTAACCATTCCTGTATATCAGTGGTTCCCAAACTCCAGTCCTCATGACCCCCAACAGGTCATGTTTTCAGGATTTCCTTAATATAGCACAGGTGATGCCTTGATAATGTTTCCATCACCTGTTCAATAGTAAGGAGAACCTGAAAACATGACTTGTTGGGGGCCATGAGGACTGGAGTTTGTGGAACACCGTTGTATACACTAACATAGATCAAGAGATCTTTAGGCCGGAGTCACAGTTGCACGTATCTCGTGCGAGTCTCACATCGCATCACCCGGCACGGCCGCACTCTGACAGGAGTGGATTGCCTGCATGTATTTCTATGCAGCTGAGATGCTCCTGTCCGGGCAGCATCAGGCCGAGCCGGGTGATGCGATGAGAGACTCGCACGAGATACGCGCAAGTGTGACTCCGGCCATAGAAAAAGGATTTCTAAAGATCTCTTCTCTATTGCCAATGACCGTGGAGACTAGTCCCAAGGGTGATTCTCCCCTTAGCTAGTCGGACAACATAGCATGTTAACACGCCCCTGTGGTTGTACTAACATGCTAATGAATACGCAGCAACGCTGAACATACCTCACTGTTCATGGCGGTTGGCAGAGGATGGATGCGCTGTACACATAATCCATAGTACCTGGGACTTCCAATCATGTGCACTAAACTGATGCTTATTTCATAAGCATGTTAGTACGCCCACAGGGGCGTTAGCATGCTATGTGGGCCGGCTAGCTAAGGGAAGAAACGCCCCTGGCCTCAGTAGCATATCATAAACGATCTTTAGAAATAAAGATCTTTAGAAAAAGTACAGTATCTAAGCTAGTGTATACAGGAACTGTTAGGCAGGGATTAGTAATATACACCCAGAACTGCTCATGGTTCTGAGTCCATATTACACCTGACAGGTCCCCTTTAAATGTCTTCTCTAATAACTGTAGGCCTAAATCCGCATTCTCAAGTCCACGTTGAAAGTGGACAACCCCGTCTCACTCCCATGTTTGGCGCCATTAAAATAATGAGGTTCCAGCACTCGCTTTCCCGGTGCTCGCATGAGATTGTTACATCCCGTAAGCCCCACACCCAACCAGTACAGTCTTCTCACTCTCCGCCTTCAGACGTATAAGTTGGCCGCTTACTCCCTGTTCATTACGCCTATGTCCAAAGGCAGGGGTACAGGGATCATGTGTCATAACGTCACGTAGACCTTGAAAACACACGTGACATCGCTGGAACTGCACTGGAACCGGAGGGAGTATAGCCTTTTTTATTTTAAAGGGGGTAAACATGGGGAATGAGAAGAGGTTGTCTAAGTAGCGAACAACATACCCAGGAATCTGAATTTCTTATCGATTTTTGTGGGGGCTTCCTCCAAGTACCCAAATTTCCTCCTACGTTTCAAAATTATATCAATAGGGAATTCAGATCATGAGATTCACTGGAGAGGGGGGACTTATGGCACACACTATATAGGGATGCACAGCAATATACATAAATGCAATCTGCCATTTGTGAGAGACTCTCTCGCCTTATAGCGAGGCCATCTGCTGTACAACAGCATGCAACGTTACCACGGCTAGGCGGCAAATCCTCTTATGGCACTGGGCAGCCAGAGAGAATGTATGTATATATTTAGTAATGTTTAGAACTGTATACATACAACAGAGTTCATGATCTATTGAAGAAAAAAAAAATGTATAAAAAAGGAAAAAAAAAAAAATTCAATTTATAAAAATCAGCCCCATGTCACGAGCAGAATCACGCAATCACTGTTAGATAATGCCTTCGCTGTCTTTGCTTCTGAGAAAAGGTTAAGAAATAGGTTACACCTTCTGCAACCCTCAAGAGCAATCAGCAGACTACAGTGCAGTATAAGGGGATTCCAATCTGGGCAGCGAGCCATAAAAATGCCATAAGGCAGCTCAAATCGCTTTCTCCAGCTCTCAAGAGTCCTTCATGCTTGTAAACCACCACAGAAGAAGCCGGGCTCCTAATCCCGGCCCTCACTACAATCCCTAATTGTAAATACTAGAGGATGTACACTAGAGGCCCAGTCCTACAATGTGCGCCAACCACACAGTCAGATTAGCAGGCCGGGACAAAGCTAAAGCCCCATCTAGGAGCCAGCAATGGCGCACTGAAGAGCCCAGACATCTACATTGAGAACAAAATGGTCAACATTAAAGAAGACGATCAGCCGCTACAAAAATGCCCTTCTGACTCGTTAACTGGAATCTCCTTTCCTTTCTGTCCATTAAACAAACAGTAGCAATGGGTAAATCACTCTGCACTAGAGAGGAGCATAAAGAATTCTAGGATCTTGGCCAACGGCCACGTCTGGAGCCCATA